>NC_053491.1:14771788-15034288 GCF_905171775.1 Rana temporaria
ATCAGTTACGCATAGCTAGCCCTAAGATCCGACAGGTGTAATTGAATTACACTGTCGGATCTTAAGGATGCAATTCTAGGCCGGCCGCTAGGTGGCGAGGCCATTGCGGGCGATCCCCGAACGTCCCGAACGGCCCGTCTATTTAAATCTACGTCGTTTCCGTCGAGTTACGCCGCGTAAAACTAGGGCTGAGCCCTAGTTCTCTTAAGCCATGTTAAGTATGGCCGTCGTTCCCGCGTCGAAATTTAAACATCAACGTCATTTGCGTAAGACGTCCGTGAATGGCGCTGGACGCCATTTACGTTAACGTCTAAGAAAATGACGTCGGTGCGACGTCAGTTAGCGCAATGCACGTCGGGTAATTTACCCGACGGAGCATGCGCAGTACGTCCGGCGCAGGAGCGCGCCTAATTTAAATGGGACTCGCCCCATTCAATTGGGCCCGCCTTGCGCCGGATGGATTTAAGTCACACCGCTGCAAATTTCCAGGTAAGTGCTTTGTGGATCGGGCACTAACTTGGAAAAATTGCGGCGGTGTAACTTAAATCGGGAAAGTTAAGTTGCGCCCGGTCTACGTGGATCTGGCCCAATATCCCTATTCTCCAAAAATAATCCATACTGGAGATGTGCACATAGGAAACATTTGTTTTGCTTTCAGATTCGTTAGTTTAAGCAAAGCTCCACCCAAAAGTGAAAGCTCCGCTTATCTGCCCCCCCCCCTTCCGGTGTCATATTTGGCACCTTTTGCCACAGTAAAGATCACCCAGAAGTTTTCCCCCCTCTCTTCCTTTCCCCGCCACCAGGCCATTCACGCATGCACAGTAGGGTGAAATTGAAAATCTTAATTTCTACTTTAATTATGAAAAAAAAAAGCAATTCAATTTGCTAACCCAATTTTTCCAATTGGATTTTCTAGTCTGGAAAAAAAAAAAACATTTATACTAATAATTGTTTCATTTTGTACACAGCACAAGGCAAATATCAGTGTAGGAAATCGTTATAAAAACAATGGCCCAGATTCAGTAAGCAAGCTAGGGGGCGCTCCCATTGTGATCAGCATATAGTATGCAAATTGCATACTAACACCGGCCCAGATTCAGTAAGCAATTGCGCCTGCGTAACCATAGTTACGCAGCGCAATTGCTGACTTGCGCCGGCGTAACGAGTTCTCCTGATTCAGAGAACTCGTTACGCCGACTGCAGCCTAAAATCTGCATGGCATAAGGCTCTTATGCCACGCAGATTTTAGGCTGCATTCTTGCGTTGATCGCTAGGGGGCGCTCCCATTGTGGTCAGCGTATAGTATGCAAATTGCATACTTACACCGATTCACAATGTTGCGCGGGCCCTGCGTACGCAAGTTACGGAGTTTCCGTACGGCGTCTTTAGCGTAAGGCTGCCCCTTCTAATAGTAGGGGCAGCCAATGCTAAAGTATACCCTCCGTTCCCGCGTCGTGAATTTCACGCCGTTTGCGTAAGTGATACGTGAATGGCGCTGGACGCCATTCACGTTCACTTTGAAGCAAATGACGTCCTTGCAACGTCATTTGCCGCAATGCACGTCGGGAAAGTTTCCCGACGGCGCATGCGCTTTACGATCGGCGCGGGAACGCGCCTAATTTAAATGATTCCCGCCCCGGCGGGATCATTAACATTGCGCGCGCTTACGCCGGGCAATTTTGCCGGCGCGCCCTCGCAATTTACGGAGCTACTGCTCCGTGAATCGAGGGCAGCGCAAAATATTTGCGGGGGCGCAGGGCAAAATCGTTGCCCTGCGCCTCCGCAAATAGAGCGCAGATCTCTTTGAATCCGGGCCATCGATTCATAAAGTTGCGTGGGCCCTGCGTACGCAAGTTACGGATTTTCCGTATGGCGTCTTTAGCGTAAGTCTGCCCTTACTAGTAGGGGCAGCCAATGCTAAAGTATACCGCCCTTCCCGCGTCGCGACGTTCAAATTTTACATCGTTTGCGTAAGTGATTCGTGAATGGCGCTGGACGCCATTCACATTCACTTTGAAGCAAATGACGTCCTTGCGACGTCATTTGCCGCAATGCACGTCGGGAAAGTTTCCCGACGGAGCATGCGCTCTACGCTCGGCGCGGGAGCGCGCCTAATTTAAATGATTCCCGCCCCCGCGGGATCATTTACATTCCGCGCGCTTACGCCGGGCAATTTTGCCGGCGCGCCCTCAGAATTTACCGAGCTACTGCTCCGTGAATCGAGGGCAGCGCAAAATATTTGCGTGGGCGCAGGGCAAAATCGTTGCCCTGTGCCTCCGCAAATAAAACGCAAATGTACCTGAATCTGGGCCAATGCCCAACAGAGGAACCCAAAGAAACCAGCGAATGGTTTTAGCGTTGTATCTGTTCAAGTGAGATGCTGGCATGATTTGTTCTGGCAGTGGAGGGGTTAACCCCTTCTCGACTAATATCCACTGGGCAGAGGTTGCGAGTGGCACTGGTTCCTCTGGATTTTCTGCGCGAGCCACATTAATCCCGCTCCGGTGAAATGTAGGTCAAATCCCAAGGCTGCTTCCCAGTCATGCTGGAAACTCATCTGCTTGGCAGGGTTGTCAAACGAGACCCTGTAACTGGGCAGAGATCAGAGATTGGCCTCTCTTGTCGCTAGGGCATCACTGATCTCCGAAAGTGCCCATTGGCCCCTGTGTCACCATGCAGCACAGGGCTTACCGCTCCTAGGATTCTACACACGTCCTTAGAATCATTGCTGTGTGAATATGTTAAAAGTACCTCCCAAGCTGCGTTCATTTATAACCATCACTATGGGTGGACAGTAACATTAACCACTTAAGACCCGGACCTTTAGGCAGCTAAAGAACCTGGCCAGTTTTTGCGATTCGGCACTGCGTCGCTTTAACTGACAGTTGCGCGGTCGTGCGACGTGGCTCCCAAACAAAATTGGCGGACTTTTTTTTCCCACATATAGAGCTTTCTTTTGGTGGTATTTGATCACCTCTGCGGTTTTTATTTTTTTGCGCTATAAACAAAAATAGAGCGACAATTTTGAAAAAAAAAATCAATATTTTTTACTTTTTGCTATATAAATATCCCCCCCCAAAAAAAAAAAAAATTTTTTTACTCAGTTTAGGCCGATACGTATTCTTCTACCTATCACAATAAGCGTTTATCGATTGGTTTGCGCAAAATTTATAGCATTTACAAAATAGGGGATAGTTTTATTGCATTTTTTTTTTGTTTGTTTTTACTACTAATGGCGGCGATCAGCGATTTTTTTTCGTGACTGCGACATTATGGCGGACCCTTCGGACAATTTGGCACATTTTTGGGACCATTGTTATTTTCACAGCAAAAAAATGCATTAAAAATGCATTGTTTACTGTGAAAATGACAATTGCAGTTTGGGAGTTAACCACAAGGGGGCGCTGAAGGGGTTATGTGTGACCTCATCTGTGTTTCTAACTGTAGGGGGGTGTGGCTGTAGGTGTGACGTCATTGATTGTGTTTCCCTATATCAGGGAACACACGATCAATGACAGCGCCACAGTGAAGAACGGGGAAGCCGTGTTTACACACAGCTCTCCCCGTTCTTCAGCTCCGGGGACCGATCGCGGGACTCCATCGGCGATCGGGTCCACGAGTCCCGCGGTCACGGAGCTTCGGACCCCACGGCTGGGCTTAAAGGGCCGTGCCATTCTGCTGACGTATATCGGCGTGAAGGGGTCCTTAAGTGGTTAAATATAAGTCAAAAACATTTGAAATTACATTAAAATGTTAAAGCTTATACAGTAGTAGATTTTTGTTTCTGAGATTTGGTGTTTACAAGTTAAAAACTGTTTTTTCTTTTGCTAGAATATTACTTAGAACCCCCCAAACATTATATACATTTTTTTTTCTAACACCCTAGACCTAGAGGATAAAATGGCGGTCTTTGCAATACTTTTTGTCACATCGTATTTGCGCAGCGGTCTTAAAAGCGCACTTTTTTTGGAAAAAAATCTAGTTTTTGAGTAAAAAAATAAGACAACAGTAAAGTTAGCCCAATTTTTTTATATTGTGAAAGATAATGTTACGCAGAGTAAATTGATACCCAACATGTCACGCTTCAAAGTTGCGCCCGCTGGTGGAATGGCGACAAACACCGCGCACTGTTGCTAGGACACGGTGCCACCCCGATATCTGTAAAGAGCCGTGGCCACGGCTCTTTAACCATGTGATCGGCTGTGTCCAATCACAGCCGGTCACATGTAAACACGGAGATGCCGGTAATCAGCTCTCAACGTCTTATGCCGCGTACACACGATCAGTTAAACCGATGAGAATGGTCTGATGGACCCTTTTCATCGGTCAAAACCGATCGTGTTTGGGCGCCATCGGTTATTTAACCATAGGTTAAAAAAAATCCAACTTGCTTTAAATTTAACCGATGGATTCCTAACCGATAGGTCAAAACCGATCGTTAGTAGGCACGACCATCGGTTAAAAACCCGCGCATACTCAGAATCAAGTCGACGCATGCTTGGAAGCATTGAACTTCGTTTTTTTCAGCACGTTGTTGTGTTTTACTTCACCGCGTTCTGACACAATCGTTTTTTTTAACCTATGGTGTGTAGGCGTGACGGACCATCAGTCAGCTTCATCGGTTAACCAATGAAAACGGTCCATCGGTCCATTCTCATCGGATGGACTGATCGTGTGTACGCCGCATTACACTGACAGAGTGTGTGGCGAGGAGAGACGATAAGCAGCATCTACTCCCAGGGGACATCAAGGCATGTAATCAGGGCACTGATCATCAGTGCCCTGATTACAATAACACGCCACCAGTGCCAGCAATCAGTGCCCACCAGTGCCAGCAATCAGTGCCCACAAGTGCCACCAATCAGTGCCCATTAGTGATGCTAGTCAGTGCTGGCTATCAGTGCCGCTTATCATTGCTGCCCATCATTGCTGCCCATCAATGCCTATCAGAGCCACCCATCAATGCCCATCAGTGCCACCCATCAATGCCCATCAGTGCCACCCATCAGTGTCGCCTATCCATGACGCCTATCAGTGCCCACCAGTGCAACCCATCAGTGCCACCTATCAGTGCTCATCAGTGCCACATATCAGTGCCACCCATCAATGCCCATTGAGAGAGATTTTGCCGCTCCAGGTGAGCCCTGTATACAATCAGGGACGGTTGATTACCAAGGTGCTGGCAATGCCGTAGCAATAGTAGGATGGAGGAAGGAAAATGGACAGCCGCACTCCGGAATTAACTTAAAAAGAAAGTTGTCTTTTATTTTCAACTGAACATGTACAGTCACTTGCAACCACAAAGACAGGACAGCCAACGCGTTTCGCACTCAGAATTAGTGCTTAATCAATGCCCATTAGTGCCGCCCATCAGTGTCACCTATCCATGATGCTATCAGTGCCCACCAGTGCAGGAGAGAAAAATTCCAACATTTTCTGTCATTTTTTTAGGGGGAAAAAAAAAAAAAAACCCAGCAGTGATTAAACACCACCAAAAGAAAGCTCTATTTGTGTTGAAGAAAATTATAAAAATGTGACATGGTTACAGTTGTAGCATGACCGTGCAATTGTCATTCAAAGTGCGACAGCGCTGAAAGCTCAAAATTGGCCTGAGCAGGAAGAGGGTGAAAGTTCCCTGTAGGCAAGTGGTTAAAAAACGTTTCTTGTTATTTATGTTATTATATTTTACATTTTTTTACCACTTTTGTAGCACCCACCTTAGCGTAGGATGTAGGGGTAAATTTCGTTTTTGGCTCCTTCTGTAATCAAGGGAGCAGTGATTATTTGTTCTGGTCTGCTCAGGGTTTCACAAGCTGGGAGTTTGATTACTTCCCCCTGCCTGCAGATGGTGAGGTATAGAGAGGGGGAGGGGAAGTCAAGGTTGCTGAGGATTAAGGCAGTAGTCACCACAGTGGGTGTCTGCCCCAGCCTTATGTAATCCACAGTCAGTCGGTTCCCTCGGTTCCACCGTCGAACCCAAGTAGCGCGCTGCTTGGGTTCGACGATTAGACTTGTTAATCTCTAGAATTTGAAGCGCCCCCCCCCCATGCTTATGTGCAGATGCCAACGCATACGTAGGTCCTACGCGTATATGTAAATGGTGATCGCACCACACACAGTAGGTATCACCGGGAACCGTCAGAGTGAGAGCAATAATTCTAGTGCCAGATTACCTCTGTAACTCTAAACTCGTAAAAAAATTCAAGCGTCGCCTATTGAGATTTTTAAGTACCGTAGTTTGGCCTTATTCCATGTGCATATGCAATTTTAACCACTTAAGGACCGCCCTCCTGCAGATATACGTCAGCAGAATGGCACGGCTGGGCACAAGCACGTACCTGTACGTCCTCTTTATGTGCCCAGCCGCGTGCCCACGACCCGGTCCGAAGCTCCGTGACCGCGGCCGCAGGACCCCACGGACCCGATCACCGCTGGAGTCCCCGCGATCGGTCCCCGGAGCTGAAGAACGGGGAAAGCTGTGTGCAAACACAGCTTCCCCGTTCTTCACTGTGGCGGCGTCCTCGATCGTGTGTTCCCTTTTATAGGGAAACACAATCAATGACGTCACACGTCCAGCCCCGCCCCCCCCTACAGTTAGAAACACAGATGAGGTCACACTTAACCCCTTCAGCGCCCCCTAGTGGTTAACTCCCAAACTGCAATTGTCATTTTCACAGTAAACAATGCATTTTTATAGAATTTTTTGCTGTGAAAATGACAATGGTCCCAAAAATGTGTCAAAATTGTCCGAAGTGTCTGCCATAATGTCGCAGTCACGGAAAAAATCGCTGATCGCCGCCATTAGTAGTAAAAAAAAAAAAATGAATAAAAATGCAATAAAACTATCCCCTATTTTGTAAACGCTATAAATTTTGCGCAAACCAATCGATAAAAACGCTTATTGTGATTTTTTTACCAAAAAAAGGGAGAAAGAATACGTATCGGCCTAAACTGAGGAAAATTTTTTTTTTTTTAGATATTTTTGGAGATATTTATTATAGCAAAAAGTAAAAAATATTGAATTTTTTTTCAAAATGATCGCTCTATTTTTTTTTCTATTGTTTATAGCGCAAAAAATAAAAACCGCAGAGGTGATCAAATACCACCAAAAGAAAGCTGTATTTGTGGGGAAAAAAGGACGCCAATTTTGTTTGGGAGTTACGTCGCACGCAATTGTCAGTTTAAAGCGACGCAGTTCCGAATTGCAAAAACTGGCCAGGTCCTTTACCTGCCTAAAGGTCCAGGTCTTAAGTGGTTAAAGCATGACATGTTTGGTATCTATTTACTTAGCGTAACATAATTTTTTCCTTTTTTTTTTTTTTAGCAAATTGCATATCATTTAGTTAAGGTTTACATTAGGGTTTGTCCCGATACCACTTTTTTAGGACCGAGTACAAGTACCGATACTTTTTTTCATGTAGTCGCCGATACCGAATACCGATACTTTTTTTAAATGTCATGTGACAGTTTTCAAACCACAATACAGACTAAGGATATTTTCTTTAGAATTATGAAGAACTCTAACTCAAGACATTATAAAAGAATAAAAATGAGTAAAAATGAATAAAAATGTTTTATTTGCTTGTCACGCAGTAGTAAAAAACTCAAAGAATTTTCATAGACATGTTGATAAATACAAAAAAAGTATTCTATTTAGGGTATCGGGAGCATTTTGCGCAAGTACGAGTACTCCCGCAAATACTCGGTATCGGTCCCGATACCGATACTAGTATCGGTATCTGGACAACCCTAGTTTACATCTATGTTATGTCTTTAGAACCCTGAAATTTCCAACAGACACATTTTATTCTGCACTGCCACCTCATAAGACCGTTAAGTATGCCTATTATATAGATACATTTGCATGCTGTGTAAATTTGGGTGCGTTCATGTGTGCGCTGAATAATTATGTACAAGAAACGGTTGCAAATATTCACCCAAGAATGAATATTCATTGACAAACGTCTAGCCCCGTACCGTTTCTTTGACATTTTATCTCACAGGAAAATCGCTATAGAAAACCCCCTTTCAGCAATAGCTTTGCGTTGACGATTAATAAGGACGCAAAAGACATTTTCACATTTTCAAACATCTAGACCGAAGTGTGAGGAGAAACAAACAGGAAGCTCGATTTCTCACTTCCGCACAATACCTGAGAGCTTCTTCCCTAGGGACATTTTATAGAGGTTAGCATGCTACCCCCCCCCCCCCCCCCCCATCTCCTGTGGTGTGACAGTAACGGGAGGTGACACTGAGGGGAGCTGCTTAGGCTTGAATCACAAAGCATGACAGTGTCGCCTTTGGGTATTCATGTCAGCGGGGTAGCAGTGAGTATGGAGTGAATTTGATTGGTGTGCATTTAGATTTGGTAATGTGTGACTACAGTTGAGTTATTGTGCTGTGTATACAAATTTAGTATGCAGCTAATGCTGGCGTACATTTCAAGAAAGGCTGAAAGCTGAAGTAGACTTTCCACAAAAATGGCTTTAGAATGTTGAGTTTTTCCAGAGTTTTTTAATAAGAAAAAAAATAGTACCTTGGGTAGAAAATATTATATAATAGGAACTTCGTTCGAGATGGCGGCCAATATCATTTGTTAAAACCACTTGCTTACTGGGCACATATACCCCCCTCCTGCCTAGGTGAAATTTCAGCTTCGGCACTGCGTCGCTTTAACTCACAATTGCGCAGTCGTGCGACGTGGCTCCCAAACAAAATTGACGTCCCTTTTTTCCCCACAAGTAGAGCTTTCTTTTGGTGGTATTTGATCACCTCTGCGTTTTTTATTTTTTGCGCTATAAACAAAAAAAGAGCGTAAATTTTGAAAAAAAATTCAATATTTTTTACTTGTTGCTATAATAATAATAGCCCAATTAAAAAAAAAAAAAAAAAAAAAAAAATCCTCAGTTTAGGCCGATACGTATTCTACATATTTTTGGTAAAAAAAAAAAATCGCAATAAGCGACTGGTTTGCGCAAAAGTTATAGCGCCTACAAAATAAGGGACATAATTATTATTATTTTTTATTATTATTTTTTTACTAGTAATGGCGGCGATCTGTGATTTTTATTGGGACTGCGACATTATGGCGGACACATCGGACACTTTTGACACATTTTTGGCACCATTCACATTTATACTGCGATCAGTGCTATAAATATGCACTAATTACTGTATAAATGTGACTGGCAGGGAAGGGGTTAACACTAGGGGGTGAGGAAGGGGTTTAAAAGTGTACCCTGCCTAGTGTTTCTAACTGTGGGGGAAGGGGACTGACTGGGGAGGTGACTGATCTGTGTCCCTATGTACAAGGGGACACAGCATCGGTCTCCTCTCCCTGAGGCCTCGTACACACGATCGAGTTTCTCGGCAAAAAACCAGCAAGAAACTTGCTGGGGTTTTTTTTTTTTTTTTGCAGAGGAACCCGGTCGTGTGTACACTTTTCTACGAGGAAACTGCCGAGGATCTCGTCGAGCCAAAAAGAGAGCATGTCTTCTTTTTCCTCGACGGGAATGGGGACATTTGGCTCGCTGAGATCCTCGACAGCCTAACAAGGAACTCGACGAGCAAAAAACGATGTGCTTTCGCCCGTTCGAGTTTCTCGGTCGTGTGTACGAGGCCTCACAGGACGTGGATTGTGTGTTTACACACACAGATCCACGTACTTGTCTGTGTAACGCCAAACGCGGGTGCCTGATGGACATCGCGGCCGCCAGGCACGTGCATCCGCATCTCAGTGATGCGGCAGGCTCGCGCGCCCCCCAGTGGCTGGAGGCCGTAAATAGAAGGCCTCCCGGCAATTGCCATACACACTGCGGCCGTACAAAGTCGTACGGCCGGCAGCAAGTGGTTTAAAGTGGAATTCCAAACAAAGCTTTTTTTAAATTCTGGATAAAGTGGGAAATTGTTAGAACCCTCTGTCAGGCTTGTGTAGGGGAGGGCTTGTGAAGGTGCTGGACCCCTTAGGTTTAAGTTGTGCAGGAGAAGAAATCTTGTTTAACTCTTGTTGGGTTTTTATTGCTTGGGACTCAGGAGGGAGTATATTATGGCTCTGAGACCTTTGATTAGGGTTGTGTGAGAAAAAAACTCTGTTTTTCTTGCTTAGGAGCGAATATTTGAAGGCTGTAGACCAGCCTTTCTCAGCCCCTTTACCCCAGGGGAACCCTTAAAATTTCAGGTCTCAGGGAACCCCTGAAAAAAACATTAATTGGGGGTCAGGGGGAACAATGCCTTTTCCATTGGTGTTCAGTGAGAAGAATGCCCTTTTTAACAGTGGTGGTAAGAATGACCCCCCTTACAGAGAGCTATAAAGATAATTGGTGTCATACCACTGGCTCATCCAAGTGGCATTGTCTCAGAACTATGTAGGCACCATTAAAATAGGAGGTAAATCAGTCACAGCTCAAGGAACCCCTAGCTACCTCTGGAGGAACCCTAGGGTTCCAAAGAACCCTGGTTGAGAATGGCTGCTGTGGACCATTGGGATTAGGGATGCATGAGAGAAGAAGTATTGGTTTTATTTCTTAGGAGAAAGTAAGGGAAGGCACATGCCATTAGGATTGGTCTGTGTAAAAGAGGATGGCTTTGTTTTATTGCTTAGGAGAGAATGTTTGAAGGCTCTGACTCTGAACCCTTAGGCCTCGTACACATGACCGAGTTTCTCGGCAAAAACCAGCAAGAAACTTTTTTTTTGCCGAGGAGGAAACCGGTCATGTGTACATTTTCGTCGAGGAAACTGTCGAGAAACTCGACGAGCCAAAATTTTCTATTTCCTTGACTGGAATGGAGAAAAGCCTAACAAGGAACTCGACGAGCAAAACAATGTGTTTCGCCAGTCGAGTTCCTCAGTCGTGTGTACGAGGCTCAGATTAAGTTGTAGGAGGGAGGAGGTCTTGGTTTTATTGTTTAGAGAGAATATGTGAAGGCTCTGTTGAGAAAAGAGGTCTTGATTTTATGGTTTAGAGAGAGTATGTGAAGGCTCCGGATCCTTAAAGCGGAGGTCCACACAAAAAGCAAACCTCCGCTTTTCGGAAACCCCCTCCCCCCCTCCGGTGTCACATGTGCACCTTTCAGGGGGGGGGTGCAGATACCTGTATAATACAGGTATTTGCACTCACTTCCGGGAAATAGCCCTCCCGCGGGAGTCACGCCCCTTCGCGTCCCACCCCGCTGTCTGGGAAACACACTGGTCCCAAAAGACAGCGGGGACCAGTAATCACTTCCTGATTACCTCACTGAGGAGGGGGCAGCCAAGGACGAACGATTGCTCGGCCTCGGCTGCCGACATCGCAGTGCGCGCTGGACAGGTAAGCGCCCATTTATTAAATGTCAGCAGCTGCAGTATTTGTAGCTGCTGGCTTTTTTTTTTAAATGGGGGGACCTCTGCTTTAAGTCTTGTTAGAACCTTTATTGAGTTTTTATTGTTTAGGTCAGAGTATGTGAAGGCTCTGAGCCTTTAGATTAGGGCTGTGTGAGAGAAGAGATCTTGGTTTTACTGTTTTGAGAGAGAATCTGAGGCTCTGGATCCTTAGATGAGGGCCGTATGAGAGAAGAAGTATTGGTTTCATTGCTTGTGAGAGATTTTGTGAAGGCTCTGGACCTTTGGATTAGGGCCTGTGTGAGAAAAGAAGTCTTGTAGCCGGATTCAGAGAGTGTTACGCCGGCGTATCAGTAGATACGCCGTCCGTAACTCTGAATCTGCGCCGTCGTACATTTAAGTGTATTCTTAAATTGAGATACACTTAAATGTAGCTAAGATACGACTGCCTGCGCCGTCGTATCTTAGCTGTTCTAGTTCCGCCTGCCGCTAGGGGCTGTGAACGCTGATTTACGCCTAGAATACGTAAATCAGCGAGATACGCTATTCACGAACGTACGCTTGCCCGTCGCAGTAAAGATACGCCGTTTACGTAAGGCGTTTTAGGCGTAAAGTTAGTCGAACAAATAGCTGGCCTAGCAATGTTAAGTATGGACGTCGTTCCCGCGTCGAATTTGAAAATTTTACGTCGTTTGCGTAAGTCGTCCGTGAATGGGGCTGGACGTAGTTTACGTTCACGTCGAAACCAATACATCCTTGCGGCGTACTTTGGAGCAATGCACACTGGATATGTCCACAGATTGCTCATGCGCCGTTCGTTAAAAACGTCAATCACGTTGGGTCACGAATCATTAACATAAAACACGCCCCCCTGTTCCACATGTGAATTAGGCGCGCTTAGGCCGGCCCATTTACGCGACGCCGCCGTAACTTAGGAGGCAAGTGCTTTGTGAATACAGCACTTGCCTCTCTAACTTACAGCGGCGTAGCGTAAATGCGATACCGCTACGCCTGCACAAAGATAAGCCAGTCTTTCTGAATCTGGCTATTGGTTTATTGTTTAGGAGAGAGTGTGCAGAAGAAATCTTGTAGAACCTTTCTGGGTTTTAATTACTTAAGAAAGGGTCACAAAGACAAAAATATTAAAGTATGCTCATGAAAAATTGATCGTTACCGGAGACTTGAGAACTAGGGTTGGCGTTGAAATGACCTGCAGAGAACGGTTACCTGTAGTATTTCCAACTCAACCGGTATATATATTTATATAAAATCATTACATTTGAAATTGCTGCTGGAAAATAACAGAACTATTTTGGGCAAAAAAAAAAAATCATAAAATATCTTTCATTAAAAATTTACACAGACTCTGCAGGCGATGTCGGGGAAAGCAATACGCCAGCAAAGAAATACAGTAAGAAAAACAACATATCTTCACATCTACTCACTTCAAATAAAAAAAAGAGCTTCAGGTTTGGCCCCCACAGCTAAACTTAACCTGTTTGGACTGTTTATTGATTTACAAGCTTTTGTTTTTTTAGACATTCAATTGACTTTACAAAACTACCAAGCAAGAAAAAAACAAAAGTTATATCTGTTTTCACAGGTAAGGGTTGTAGTGCCAAGAAAAGAAGATGGCATGAGACTGGCAGAGGTGGCTGATCATGCTGTGATGTCCGTTTTGTGACTGTAATGCCGCGTACACACAATCGGATCTTCCTGTCGGAAAAAAAACCTTGGCTGGCTTTTCTGACGGAACTCCGCTCAAGCTTGGCTTGCATACACAGGGCCAAGGCCGGACTCAGGGCTGTCTTAATGAGAGGGCACTCCTGGGCACTGCCCAGGGGCCCCGACTTCATGGGGGGCCCCTGCAGTGTGGTCCTTGAGCCCACACTTCCCCCGAAATTGGGAGCCCGTGATGGCACTGAGAGTGATAGATACACATCGGAGGCAGTCTGCCGCCTACCTACTTGATGTCTGTTTAGCTGCACTATCATCATTGTAGGGGCCCCAGAGCATTACCTTGCCCAGGGGCCCATGATGCTATTAAGACGGCCCTGGCCGGACTTACCATTGGGCCCAATCGCGGCAAGCCCCCTCCCCCGTTCGCAGCAATCGTGGCAATTTCTGAACCCCCCACCCCGCTTAACAACTTTGGCGCATGGATGTAATCCTCGCCCCCCCAACAACTTCGGTGGATGGATGTAATTCTCGGCAGGCCCCAGCCCCCCCCGCAATTTCGATGCTCCAGGGGGCCCCTTCACAGCAGCTGTGTCAGAGGCCCCAAAATTACTGAAGGCGGCCCTGGGAAGAGGTAAAGTCCAACTAGTGGCTGCCCCCCCGCTCAACAATTTGATCGGTCAGTCGGCAGATCCCCCCCCCCAGTTCAACAAGTATGATCGGTCGGCGCACTGCCCCCCCCATCAACAACTTCAATGGGTCAGCCGGCGGATCCAGCCCCCCCACCTCCCCCTTAACAACTATGAACGGTCGGCGGTAACAACCCACCCACCCCCAGGGGGCCCCTTCGATTAATAAGCCCAGGGGCCCCCACCACCCCAAGTCCTGCCCTGCACACGGCCACACAAAATTTCTCTGAACTTTCATCCGTCAAGAACGCAGTGACGTACGACACTACGACGAGCCGAGAAAATTAAGTTCAATGCTTCCTAACATGCGTCGAATTGATTCCGAGCATGCGTCAGAATTTTGCGAGTCGGAATTGCCACAGACGATCGCATTTTCCCCATAGGAATTTTTTCCATCAGAAAATTTGAGAACCAGCTCTCAAGCTTTTGTTCGCGTGAATTTCGACAGCAAAAATCAGATGGGGCCTACACACGGTCGGAATTTCCGTTCAAAAGCTCACATCGGACATTTGCTGTCGGAATTTCTGATCGTGTGTACGGGCATAAGGCTTCAGACACACTTGATAGCAAAAAAAAAAGGCTTCAGACACCAGACACCAAAACCAATAGCAAAAAAAAAAACTGTCATGTTAACCACTTGCCGACCGCCGCACGCCGATGTACGTTGGTAGAATGGCACGGGCAGGCAGATTGGCTTACAGGTACGTCCATTTGAAACGCCACGTGCCTCTCGAGTGCGGCCGCATTTCCCGGGACTTAATGTTCCCGGGAGGCCCGCAATTGCGGTCGGCAAGGTCATCAGTGACGTGTCACGTGTAGCCACGCCCACAAACAGTTAGAATCACTTCTTAGGGAACACTTAACCCCTGCAGCGCCACCTAGTGGTTAACCCCTTCACTGCCAGTGTAATTTTTACAGTAACCAGTGCATTTTTATAGCACTGATCGCTGTAAAAATGACAATGGTCCCAAAATGGTGTCAAAAGTGTCCGATGTGTCCGCCATAATGTCGCAGTCACGATAAAAATCGCAGATCGCCGCCATAACTAGTAAAAAATATTAATAAAAATGCCATAAAACAGTCCCCTATTTTGTAGAAGCTATAACTTTTGCGCAAACCAATTAATAAACGCTTATTGCAATATTTTTTACCAAATATGTAGAAGAATACGTATCGGCCTAAACTGAGGAAAAAAACTTTTTTTTTTATATATTTTTGGGGGATATTTATCATAGCAAAAAGTTAAAAATATTGCTTTTTTTTCTATTTGTGGGGGAAAAAAAGGACGTGAATTTTGTTTGGGAGCCACGTCACACGACCGCGCAATTGTCAGTTAAAGCGACGCAGTGCAGAATCGCAAAAAGTGCTCTGGTCTTTGGCCAGCCAAATGGTCCAGGGCTGAAGTGGTTAATAATAAAAAAATTCTCTCTCCCCTTGTATGTGTATATAAATAAAAAAAAAACTCTAAAATAGTTTAAAATAATAAAAAAAAAATGTAACAATTGAATAGCATTTTATAAAATAACATAAATAATATAATTGTCATAATATTGATAATAAAAATCAATATATATATAATATATATATATATATGTGTATGTATATATATATATATATATATATATATATATATATATATATATATATATATATATATATATATATATATATATATATTGATTTTTATTATCAATATTATGACAATTATATTATTTATGTTATTTTATAAAATGCTATTCAATTGTTACATTTTTTTTTTATTATTTTAAACTATTTTAGAGGTTTTTTTTTTCATTTTCTTTAATTATATTAAAAATGACAAACACTTATAAACATGCATTTAGGAGCATTTAGCGTAAAAAATATATTCTTCAGGATGTGAGAGTTTTGATTTACTAAAGGCAAATAGACTATGCACTTTGCAAAGTGCAAGTGTGCTCCGCACGTGCAGTTGCTCCGGAGCTTAGTTAAATGAGGGGAAGCTCTGCTGACTTCCATTGTCCAATCACGTGCAAGCAAAAATGCTGTTCTTTATTTTATTTTCCTTGCACGTGATTAGGTATTCTTTGCAACCTCATTTACTAAGCTCTGGAACATCAGCTCTTGCGGAGTGCAACTGCACTTTGCAACGTGCAGAGTCTTTTTGCCTTTAGTAAATCAACCCCTATTATAGGCTAACACAGAGGAATGTTTAGAGGCAGAGAGAAAAAAAAAAAAATAACTCAAATGCCTGTATAAGCAGCTTTGTGATGTGAATTGATTTATGTATTTATTATTTGTTTATTTATTCATTTTTTTTATATGTGTATTTATTTATTATGTGAAATTACTTTAATATGATTATGATTTATTTATTTATTCATTTATTATTATGTGAAATGATTCACTTATTATGGCCATAATTCAATTAATGTTTTCATTTATTTATTATGTGAAATTATTTGTTTGTTTATTTATGTATTTATTATTATGTACATTTTTTTCATTTTTTATGAGGAATTATTAATTTATTACAATTATGATTTATTTATTTATTCTTTTATTATGTGAAATTATTCGTTTATTATTATGAATGAATTTGTGTATTATTCTGTGAAATGATTCATGTATTTGTCTACCCAATTGATTTATTTAAAGCGGAGTTCCGGCCACAATTTCACTTTTTAAATATAAATACCCCTGTAATACACAAGCTTAATGTATTCTAGTAAAGTTAGTCTGTAAACTAAGGTCCGTTTTGTTAGGTTGTTACAGCATTTAGACACTTTATAAAATAGAAATTGACTGGGGCCATCTTAAGTGTGGGCATCATGAAGCCAGACTGTATGACTTCCTGGATTTCAGCCTTGCAGATCTCGCACATGCTCAGTGCTGCACAAGCAGTGTAATTGGTTTCAGATCAGGTTTCAGCACCTGTACTGTCCAAGTCACATGATTCTTCGAGACTGGGGAATGCACAGACTGCTGGAAAGTTACACCCACTACATTCCCAGGAGTCTGTGCGGTGTAGGTTAGGAAGCTTAAGCACCTAGGTGCAGGAAGTGGGAAGATTAACTATTCTGCCTAGCAACAACACTTTGAAGGCATCTTAAAAAAAAAAAAATGTTCTTAAAGGACTAATGACATTTTTTTAAAACTACTGATGTAATGTTATATTTATGGGTGGAACTTAAACTTTTGAAGTTGTAGAATTAATTCTTCTTTATGTACATCTTCTCTCTTCCAACAGCCATTCTGGATTTTCACATCTTCCCCCGAGACACGACTCTGGAAGAAGGTGGCGTGGCCAGATTTCAGTGCCAGATCCGTGGAGTGCCGGAACCGCAGATTGTATGGCAACGAAATGAAGAATTGATAGACACAAAGCACCCAAGGTAAATGGGGACGACGGGTTGCCCAATGACATAGTCCTAACAAGTATTGGTTTGTGAACCCATCGGTACTGTAGTAACAGAATTTTCTACCATGTTAACTATCGACTTTCCCTCTAGTTAGGGCTCAAAACTCTGCTCACTGAGCACCGCAGAGTGTGAATTTTAAGCTCCCCGCCCCGTTTTTTTCTGAAAGCTTGGACAAGCTGTATAAATTCTGGCCTTTGAACAGCTGTAGAGGAGGGAATACTGCAGATAAACCGGTACAACTTATGTAGGGTTATTTTGTTTTGTGTCTGTGTATATCACCGGAGGCCAGTCACTTCACTGGGTGTATGTAAGGGTTTACAGCCGCTTTAACCCCTTCACACCTAAGGGTAAAACAAATCTAAGGGCCAGATCCTCAAAAGGGATACGCCGTCGTATCACTGTTTCTATCTTTGGAACTGATCCATAGAATCAGTTTTCCATAGTTAGGCAGAAGATCCGACATGTGTAAGGGACTTACACTGCCGGATCTTAGGATGCAGTACCGCATCCGCCGTTGGGGGCATTTTGAGTCGAAATGCCGCCTCGGGTATGCAAATTAGCACTTACGGAGATCCACAAAGCTTTTACGCTTCGTTTTTTCTCCGTAAGTATTAAGTTGCATGTGTAAAATTAGGGCTGCTTTTACAAAGTGTAAACTATTTACACCTTGTAAAAGTAGACCCTTCTTAACCGCGACGCTGTTATTTTTATTTTTTTTTATTTTTTTTTTCCCGACGCAACTTTTTTTACCCGGCGCAATTCACAAAACTCTGCGTAACGTAAAAAAGTGCTATGCACGTCGGGAAAATGACGTCGGGAGCATGCGCAGTACGTCCGGCGCGGGAGCGCGCCTAATTTAAATGGGACTCGCCCCATTAGATTAGGAACGCCTTGCGCCGGATGGATTTAAGTTACACCGCTCAAAATTTCTATGTAAGTGCTTTGTGGATCGGGCACTTAGGTAGAGATTTTGCGGCGGTGTAACTTAAATGGCAAAAGTTAAGTTACGGCGGGTTTTTGTGGATCTGGCCCTAAATTCCTAAGCACAAATTTGCAACTTTGACCCGTGTTAGTTTTTTTCAGGACAAATTGGGCTTTTTTACTTTTTTAAAGTAAACACTTATGCATATCCCCTGATTTATTTTGTATTTTTTTTTTTCAAAAGGAAAACTGGCCCAAAATAGAAAAATATTATTATTATTATTATTATTATTATTTGTTTTAATGTAGCTCTATATTTCTTGCTACTACCAATCACCAAAGAACAATTCAAACAATTTGATACCACATATGTGTATTTTGGTTGTATGTACCTGTAGTAAAGCCCAATAGCAATAGTGTGTAGACATGTGCAATGGGAAATATCCAAATTAACGAAAACCCGTTTAACAAATCTTTCTGAATATTCGTAAATTCGAATATTAGAAAATTCATTAATTCGTTAATTAGAAAATTTTAGAATTTTTAAATATTAAAATTCATAAATTTGTAAAATCATACATTTGTAAATTCGTAAATTTGTTAATTTAAAAATTCGTAAATTTGTAAAATCGTAAATTTGTAAATTCGTAAATTTGTTCATTCAAAAATTCGTAAATTTGTAAATTCGTAAATTTGTTCATTCAAAAATTTGTAAATTTGTAAATTCAAAAATTCGTAAATTAGAAAATTCATAAATCCCTAAAATTAGAAAATTTGAAAATCTGAAATAATAACTAACTAATAATAACTTCACTATTACTAACTATTAAATTATAGGTATTGGATTTTTTTTCGTGACTGCGACATTATGGCGGACACATTTTTGGGACCATTGTCATTTTCACAGCAAAAAATGCTATAAAAGATTACTGTGAAAATGACAATTGCAGTTTAGGAGTTAACCACTAGGGGGCACTTTAGGGGTTAAGTGTGACCTCATATGTGTTTCTTACTGTAGGGGGGCGGGGCTGGACGTGTGACGTCACTGATCGTCTTTCCCTATATCAAGGAACAGACGATCAATGACACTGCCACAACGAAGAACAGGGAAGGTGTGTTTACACACACCTCTCCCCGTTCTTCAGCTCCGATGACCGATCGCGGGACACCGACGGCGATCGGGTCCCGCGGGCGCGGTCACGGAGCTTAGGACCGGCGCGCTCGTGACCCCACGGCTGGGCTTAAAGAGACACGTAAAGGTACGTGGATGTGCCCAGCTGTGCCATTCTGCCAACGTATATCGGCATGAAGGGGTCCTTAAGTGGTTAAGTTAGCCAATAAAAAGTTATCATTTAACCTCTAAATATTTTTGACATGGCCTACAAAAAACATGTGAAATAGTTGTGTGGATTAGGCAGCTGTCATGGTTTAGATTGCCGATTGTTGGGAATTATGTAGGTGGGCCCTGTGACCTCCATGATCAGGGACATTGGGATTGATCTCTCTAGAGACTGAGACGTTGTGTAATCAATGTCATCTGCATTATGCTCTGTATTGATTATATAGCAGTGGGAGGATGGTTTGTGCTTTGATTAACCACTTAACCCCCGGACCATATTGCTGGTCAAAGACCAGAGCACTTTTTGCGATTCGGCACTGCGTCGTTTTAACTGATAATTGCGCGGTCGTGCGACGTGGCTCCCAAACAAAATTGGCGTCCTTTTTTCCCCACAAATAGAGCTTTCTTTTGGTGGTATTTGAGCACCTCTGCGGTTTTTAGTTTTTGAGCCATAAACAAAAATAGAGCGACAATTTAAAAAAAAATTAATATTTTTTACTTTTTGCTATAATAAATATCCCTCAAAAATATATAAAAAAAACATTTTTTTCCTCAGTTTAGGGCGATACGTATTCTTCTACATATTTTTCGTAAAAAAATTGCAATAAGCGTTTATTGATTGCTTTGCGAAAAAGTTATAGCGTTTACAAAATAGGGGGTATTTTTATAGCATTTTTATTAATACTTTTTGTTTTACTAGTAATGGCGGCGATCAGTGATTTTTTTCGGTACTGCGACATTACGGACACTTTTGACACATTTTGGGACCATTGGCATTTTTATAGCGATCAGTGCTATAAAAATGCATTGGATTACTATAAAAATGCCACTGGCAGTGAAGGGGTTAACACTAGGGGGCGGGGAAGGGGTTAAGTATGTTCACTGGGTGTGTTCTAACTGTAGGGGGGTGGCCTCACTAGGGGAAATGACCGATCTTCTGTTCATACATTGTATGAACAGAAGATCAGCATTTCTCTCCCTGACAGGACCGGGAGCTGTGGGTTTACACACACAGCTCCCGGTTCTCGATCTGTACACGCGCACAGGAGTCGGGGGCGAGTATTGACTAGTGTACAGAAATCACTAATCATTAACCAGTTGCCGACCAGCCGCGGCAGGTCGGCTCCCCTGTGCGAGAGCACGTAATATAACGTCGGCTCTCGCGCAGGGGAGCCGACCTGCCGCCATAAAACGACGGCGGCTGGTCGGCAAGTGGTTAATGATTAGTGATATCTGTACACTAGTCAATGGACATGTGCAATTTGTTTCTCGACAGAATTCGACATATTTGTTAATTCGGAAATATTTGAATTAATGAAAACCCACTTTACAAATTTTAGGGTGATAGTCAGCACTTTTCCTTCCTCCTGTACACACGGGCCAGAATCTCGTCAGGAAAAAACGTTGTTTTTTCCTGACGAGATTCTTGGCAAGATTCTCGTGCCGGCCAAGTGTACAGACACTCCATTCAAAAGAACCATTGTTCTTTTGAATGGCATGAACGCGGTGACTTCATCGAGTATGACGAGCATGCGCTCGTCACATTCGATGCCGTCGCCGCCATCTTGCTTCACCCTACCTATTCCTTGGAAGTAATTTTGAGCATGCGTGGGTTTCTACGGCGACAGGTAAATATACAGACGCTCTGGTTTCTCGGCAGGAAAACACTGCCGAGAATCACGACGAGAAAATAAAGAGCAGGTTTTCTATTTTTATCGTCAAGATCATTGGCAGTTTTCTTGATGAGAAACCTGAAAGCCTCGTACACACGCTCGGTATACTCGGCAAGAAAGCTCTGCCAGCCGTTTTCTTGCTCGTTCTTGCCGAGAAAACCGAGCGTGTGTACGAGGCTTAATTAATGCCAAAGAGCTCAATTTTGGTCTGACCTCAGCACTTTCTCCCAATCCTTCTTTGAATCATCAAGCCTCGTACACACGACCGGGAAACTCGACGGGCGAAACACATCGTTTTGCTCGTCAAGTTCCTTGTTAGGCTGTCGAGGATCTCGGCGAGCCAAATTTCTCCATTCCCGTCGAGGAAAAAGAAGACATGCTCTCTTTTTGGCTCGACGGGATCCTCGACAGTTTCCTCGTCGAAAAGGGTACACACGACCGGTTTCCTCTGCAAAAAAAAAAACAAAAAAACAGCAAGTTTCTTGCTGGTTTTTGCCGAGAAACTTGGTCGTGTGTACGAGGCCTTAGATGTTCATTGGCAAACTTCAAATGGTCCTGTACATGTGTCTTCCTGAGGAGGAGGACCTTGCAGGCTCTGCAGAAATTCAATCCATGGTGGTGTATTGTGTTACCAATGGCTTGTATGGTGACAGTGGTCCCAACTGCCTTGAGATCATTCACAAGCTCCCCCGTCTAGTTCTGGGTGGAGCGGATCCCTCACTTCTCTCATAACCATCCTCACCCCATGAGGCAAAATCTTGCATGGAGCTCCAGACCGAGGGCGATCGATGGTTATTTTGTATTTCTTCCATTTATGAAAAATCGCTCCAACAGTTGTCTCCTCCTAACCAAGCTTCTTGCTGATGGTCTTGTAGCCCATTCCAGCCTTGTGCAGGTCTAGAATCTTGTCCCTGATGTCCTTGGACAGATCTTTGGTTTGGTGGGTTACACTTGCCGACTGTCTAACGTAGATATGCGTCGGCAGAATGGCACGGGCAGGCAAAGCAACGCACAGGTACGTTGCTTTGAATCTGCCACCTAGCAGGCGCGCGTGCGCCTGCCACAAACTCCGTGACTGTGCCCGCGGGACCCGCGGACTCGATGTCTGCCGGTGTCCCGCAATCGTGCCGCAGAGTGGCAAAACGGGGGGATGTCGTTGTAAACAAGGCATCTCCCTTTTCTGCCTAGTGACAGGACAGTGATCTTCTGCTCTCTGTCATCGGGAGGAGCATCACTTCTCCTCCCGATGACAGAGAGCAGAAGATCACTGTCGTGTCACATGTAACCACGCCCACACAGTTGGAATCACTCACTAGGACACACTTAACCCCTTCTTAGCCCCTAGTGGTTAACCCCTTCCCTGCCAGTGTCGTTTACACAGTAATCAGTGCATTTTTATAGCACTGTTCGCTGTATAAATGACAATGGTCCCAAATTAGCGTCAAAAGTGTCCGATGTGTCCGTCGCAATGTCGCAGTCAAGATAAAAATCGCAGATTGCCGCCATTACTAGTAAAAAATAATAATAATAAAAATGCCATAAAACTATCCCCTATTTTGTAGACGCTATAACTTTTGCTCAAACCAATCAATAAACGCTTATTGTTTTTTTTTTTTTTTTACCAAAAATTTGTAGAAGAATACGTATCGGCCTAAACTGAGGAAAAAAAAGTTTTTTTATATATTTGTTGGCGATATTTATTATAGCAAAAAGTTAAAAATATTGTTTTTTTTTCAAAATTGTCGCTCTATTTTTGTTTATAGCGCAAAACATAATAAAAACCGCAGAGGTGATCAAATACCACCAAAAGAAAGCTCTATTTGTGGGAGGAAAAAAAGGAACGTCAATTTTGTTTGGGAGCCACGTCGCGCGACCGCGCAATTGTCAGTTATAGCGACGCAGCACCGAAATGCAAAAAGTGGCTCGGTCATTGGGCAGCCAAATCCTCCGGGGCTGAAGCGGTTAAATGGAAGAGAGAGATTCTGTGGACAGGTGTCTTTTATACACATAACGAGTTGTCGTTAGGAGAACCTTCTTACATCGACGGGACTAATCTGTGTACCAAACAAGACCCTACTGTAGACCAGACTTTCTCAACCTTTTTACCCCAGGGGAACCCATAAAATAATTTTCAGGTCTCGGGGGACCCCCTGATAAAATTGGGGGGGGGGGGGGGGCAGTGGGAACATGGGAACAATGCCCTTTATATTGGTGTTCAGTGAGAAGAATTCCCTTTTTAATAGTGGTGGTAAGAATGACCCCCTTACAGAGAGTTATAAAGATTATTGGTGTCATACCACCAGCTCCCCCTAGTGGCATTGGCTCAGAACTATGATCTCTCCATCATTTAATAAACTTCTATGATAAAAATTATAGACCCTTCATTTCTTTGTAAGGGGGCAAACTTACAAAATTTCCCCACTGTATAGTCTACCTGCATTTGTGCATTTTCTCAGAAGTTTTTCTCCCTTTGTCCTGTTGTGTATATTCAAGATGTCTATAGAATTTACATTTAAACCTTAAAACCTTATGTTTTGTTTTTTTTACACACAGATACACCTTGTTGCCCACTGGGGTGCTGCAGATAACTGCCCTTCAAGGTGAAGATGGGGGAACATTCCGCTGTGTGGCCAAAAATGCTGCTGGCATTAAATACAGTCCCGAGGCCATGCTGACTGTGACAGGTGTGAGAACCTACACTTATTTTATATCTATTAGAAGACCGTGTTTTGTAAACATGTGCACTGCCGAAAAATTTGTTCATTTTTGTTTTCGTTTTATTTGTTTGTTTTTTTAGTTTTTTGGGTCATTCGTTATGATCGAAATTTGTAAACTCGCAAATTAGAAATTCATAAATTTTAAATTTCGTAAATTCAAAAATCTGTAAATTTGAAAATTTGAAAATTCGCAAGTTTGAAAATCTGTAAATTAGAAATTTCGTAAATTTGACAATTCGTAAATCTGACAATTCGTAAATTTGACATTTCGTAAATTCAAAAACTCGAAAATTCGTAAATTTGTAAATTCGTAAATTCACAAGTTTGAAAATTTGTAAATTCGTAAATTTGAAATTTCGTAAATTAAAAACTTTGTAATAATTCGTAAATTCAAGATTTTGTAAATTCGAACATTTGTAAATTCGCAAATATGAAAATTTGAAAATACGAAAATTTAAAACTAAGAAAGAAAATTTGAAATAATAACTAACTACCTAATATTAACTAACTATTAAATTATAGGTATTGAAACTTCCTTTCAAATTTGGCTGCTAGTCAACTTTACTAGTCAACAAATACGAATTTATCAGAAGTTACGAAGTTATTATTAGTTAGTTATTATTTCAGATTTTCAAATTTTTGTGTTTTTTGGATTTTTCGTTTTTATTTTCGGATTTCCGTTCGGTTTACAAAATTTTGAATATTTAAATTTACGGTTTTCGTTCATTTGGATATTTCCGAATCAACAAATTTGTCAAAATTTGTTAAAAAAACTAATTGCGCATGTCTAATATTTTGTCCATGAATGTGGGACAATAGTCGTATTGATTGTATCTCCTGCAGGTCGTCATTACACTGGATATAAGGATCCAATGATCCTAGCTGGTCCTGAGAACCTGACTAAGACTGTTCATCAGACAGCGATTCTTGAGTGTATGGCTACCGGAAATCCTCGGCCAATCGTGTCCTGGAGCCGTCTTGGTGAGTTATGGAATTAAATTAAATATGGAATAATTATGGAATAATTAGACCATAAACTACTAGTGAAACAGTCATGTCTGGTGTGCTATGGGTGCCACCTGCTGTTTCCCGTGCTTAGAACTGTCCCTGCACAAAGTGTCATTTCTGAAGGGAAAAAAGGTCATTTAAAATCACTCACGGCTATAATGAATTGTCGGCTCCCAGCAATACAGAGAAAATTCATTCATAAAAAAAGTGTGGGGGTCCCCCCAAATTTAATTACCAGGCCCTTCAGGTCTGGTATGGATATTAAGGGGAACCCTGCATCAAATAAAAAAAAATGACGTAGGGTTCCCCCGAAATATCCATTCCAGACCCTTCAGGTCTGGTGTGAATTTTAAGGGCAACTCCACCCCAAATTTAAAAAAAAAATGGCGTGGAGTTCCCCCAAAAATCCATACCAGACCTCTTATCCAAACACGCAACCTGGCAGGCCACAGGAAAAGAGGGGGGGATGAGAGAGCCCCCCCTCCTGAACCGTACCAGGCCACATGCCCTGTGACCCCGGTGGTGAGGAGATCACCCGTCGCAGGATACCGACAACGTTGGAGTGAAGACCGAGAGTGGATTACCTCCGCTGGATTATTTTTTTTTTAATAAAGGACTTTCTCCATGGTGTGTGTGGTTTTTTTTTTTTTTTTTACAATTCTTTACACTTCCTTAGTGAAATGGTAGAGGTACAATGTACCCCATTACCAATTCACATAGGGGGGCGGGATCTGGGGGTCCCCTTTGTTATAGGGGTTTTCCAGATTCCGATAAGCCCCCCACCGGCAGACCCCCACAACCACCGGGCAAGGGTTGTGGGGATGAGGCCCTTGTCCCCATCAACATGGGGACATGGTGCTTTGAGGGGTCACAAACCCCCAAAGCATCATCCCAATGTTGAGGGCATGTGGCCTGGTACGGTTTAGGAGAGGGCGCTCTCTCGTCCCCCCCCCTCTTTTCCTGCGGCCGGCCAGGTTGCGTGCTCGGACAAAGGGTCTAGTGTGGATTTTTGGGGGAACACCATGATATTTTTTTTACATTGGGGTGGAGTTCCCCTTAAAATCCACACCAGACCTGAAGGGCCTGGTAATTGAATTTGGGGGGACACCCACGCTTTTTTATTTTTTTAATGAATGACTTTTCTCTGAATTGCCGGGAGCCGACAACTTTAGATTTCTCCCATAGACTTTTACAGGGTGTTCCGCGGCTTTTTGAATTTGCCGCAAATTTTTTGCTGTTAGCCGAACAGACAATGTTCGAGTCGAACATGAGTTCGACTCGAACTCGAAGCTCATCCCTAGTCAACACCAATGTTTCTAATACGCAAATCTCCTGTTTCTTCACCACTTGTGGTCAAAGTGTGGATATACACTCACCAGAGATCTTGGGCCCCTTTTTACAGGTAGGTCAAAAAGCGATTTTGCCCTCAAAAAGCCTAAGTTCCCCTGGTATTAGGGTAGGGTGACCAGACATCCCCGGTTTCCGGGGACAGTCCCCGGATTGAGGACCAAGTATGTCCCAGGATTGGATTTGATCAGGGACTGGGCCAATTTCAGTGCAGAATTTAAAAAAAATCTGAATTGCACACCCCCGCTCCGCTGCATCCTAGGGGGGTGTGTTTTTTCCATGATCTGCACCCCTTTCTGATGATCATGTGCTGGGCGGAGCGGAGGGAATTTTTCTTCCGTTTTGGGTGAATGCCCATCCAGCTCCGCTCGCATGTTCTTCTGCCTTGGCTCAAGTCCAGGCCAACCACCTGCCTGCAGGTATGGACTGGCCATTGGGACTACCGGGAGTTTCCCGGTGGGCCAATGGCTCAGTGGGCCGGCTTCAGTGACAGCGGACCGCCCCCCTCCGCTCCGCTGTCTCTCCCTCCCCGCAGCGCTCACCTCCTCTCCCTCCCCACAGAGCTCATCTGGGGGGGGAACAGAGAAGCAGGGGGAGGACCAGAGGAGCAGGGATGACGACAGAGGAGCATGGGGGGACCAGAAGGAGTATGGGGGAGGAGATAGACAGCTGACTCAACAGCTATGGCCTGAGAAGTTCTCACTTCTACCCAATCTTGTCCCATGGTGGGGGGGGGGGGGGGCACCAAACTGATTCTTTGCCCAGAGTGAAATAATGTCTAGCTTCCCCACTGGTATTGCCTATAAGAGTACCAGTACCAGCCGTTCTACTTTAATAAAGTAGAACGGCTAGTGGCTAGTGAAGGGAATGAGGGGGCTTGGGTGGCCGGGGGGGGGGGGGGGGGCGGGAGTGTCCAGCCACCATGGGAGAGACCTGTCAAAGTGGGCCAGTCTGGATTTTTGTCCCAGTCCAGCCCTGCCTGCCTGCTTATCTCTTTGCCTTCCACGGCGGAGTGATCTTCCTCCGCTCCCCACCCAGTAGTAGCCAGGGCCCGGAGAGTAAGACTTGACAGGCTGTGAGGCAGGTGGTGACGGGCAGAGAGACACTGATTGCCGCCATTACTAGTAAAAGAAAATAAATTTGTCCCCAGATTTCATTTTCAAAATCAGATCACCTTATATTAGGCTCACACAGGACCCGGAAGTGATGGACCCACGCTTCGACGTATGTTTCACCAAAGATAGAGTCTTCAGGTAGTCGTTCTATCTATGACCACCACCAAAACTGGAGGATCCTTCTGGAGCCTAATACCAGGGGAACCTCAGTCTTTGAGGGCAAAAGCGCTTTTTAAACTAGCTGTAAAAAAGGCGTCAAACATCTCTGGTGAGTGTATCCACACTTTGACCACAAGTGGTGAAAAAACATTGGTGTTGGGATTATGTCACATTGGACAATTTGAATTCACTTTTTTATTTGATACTTTGATATTTTATATGGTGGCAGACTAGCAAACTGAACCTGCCTACAAACCTGCTGCAAGCAGGAGTAGCCATTAGACAAAAATTTGTTAATTTTCGTTTCATATTTTTTTTTTTTGATTTTCGGGTCATTCATTATGATCACAAATTTTGTAAATTCGTAAATTAAAAAATTAGAAAAATCGGAAAAATAAGAAAGAAAATCGGAAAATTCGAAAGAATAACTAAGGCCCCGTACACACGGCCGAGGAACTCGACGTGCCAAACACGTCGAGTTCCTCGGTGAGTTCAGGGATGAAGCCGCCGAGGAGCTCGGCGGGACGCCTTCTCCCATAGAACAACGAGAAAATAGAGAACATGTTCTCTATTTTCTCAACGAGTTCCTCGGCGGCTCCATCGGGCCAAAAGTGTACAGACGACAGAGTTTCTCGGCAGAATCCGGGTTTGACCGAGTTTCTCGGTGAATTCTGCCGAGAAACTCTGTCGTGTGTACGAGGCCTCACTAATAGCTGGATTCAAAAAGACGCGCCTAACGTTAGGCAGGCGTAGTGTATCTCATATACGCTACGCCACCGTAAGTTAGAGAGGCTAGTGCTATATTCACAAAGCACTTGCGTCCTAAGTTACGGCGGCGTAGCGTAAATGTGCCGGCCTAAGCGCGCCTAATTCAAATTGTGAAGAGGTGGGCGTGTTTTATGCTAATGAATCGTGACCCGACGTGATTGACGTTTTTAACGAACGGCGCATGCACTGTCCGTGGACATATCCCAGTGCGCATGCTCAAAATTACGCCGCAAAGACTTATTGGTTTCGACGTGTACGTAAATTACGCCCAGCCCCATTCATGGACGACTTGCGCAAACGACTTAATTTTTTTTTAATTTGGCGCGGTTCCGACGTCCATACTTAACATTGGATGCGCCATCTTTTTGGTTGAATATCTTTAGGCCTGAAAACGCCTTACGTAAACGGCGTATCTTTACTGCGACGGGCAAGCGTATCTTAGAATAGGCGTATCTCGCTGATTTACGCATTCTAGGCGTAAATCAGCGTACACGCCCCTAGCGGCCGGCCTAAATAGACAGCTAAGATACGACGGCGCCCGCGGTCATATCTTAGCTAGATTTAAGTGTATCTCAATTTGAGAATACACTTAAATTTACGACGGCGCAGATTCAGAGTTACGACGGCGTATCTACTGATACGCCGGCGTAACTCTCTCTGAATCTGGCTACAACTAACTAATAATAACTATTAAATTATAGGTATTGGAAATTCCTTTCAAATTAGGCTGTTAGTGAATACAAATACAAATTTATCTAGAGTTAAAATAAATTTATCTAGAATCTGAAATAACGAAAGCTGCATCTAAACAAATGGAATGTAACAAATTATTAATCATAAATAATAATAATAAAAAAAAATTTTTATTATTATTATTTATTATTTTAAATTATTTTCAAATTAAATTGAATTAAATTAAATTATTTCTGAATATTAATTTGGAAATATTCGAATGTACGAAAACCCATTTAACAAATTTTTCCTGAAATTAAAAAAATTCTAAAATTCAGAAATTTTTAAATTCGGAAATCTGAAAATTCAAAAATGAAAATCCAAAAATTCTAAAAATCTGAAAACAGAAAAGGAAAATCCGAAAATCTGAAATCACTAACTAACTATAAAATTATAGGTATTGGAATTTCCTTTAAAATTTGGCTGTTAGTGAACGTAAAGAATACAAATTTATCCGAAGTTATGAATCTGAAATAACAAATGCCGAATCTAAACAAATGGAACAGAACAAATTAATAATAATAATAAAACGTTTTTATTATTATTGGTATTTATAAATATTAATTTGTTATGTTCCATACGTTTTAGATGCAGCATTCGTTATTTCGTGTACATCCACACTTTGACCACAAGTGGTGAAGAAACATTGGTGTTGGGATTATGTCACATCGGACAATTTCGATGTATTCACTTTATTATTTGATACTTTGATATTGTATATGGTTTGTATAGATTTATACAGTATGTGAGCGCCATCCCTTTAGAACTTTCTTATAATCACTGTAGGTGGATTCATTCCACTTAAAGGGGCATCTGCATTTATTTGATCTGTCATAAGTTACTTAAAGGCACCATACACTGTTTTAATTTCTCATAATACCTAGACCAGTGATGATGGTGAACCTTGGCACCCCAGATGTTTTGGAACAACATTTCCCATGATGCTCATGCACTATGCAGTTTAGTTGAGCATCATGGGAAATGTGGTTCCAAAACATCTGGTGTGCCAAGGTTCACCATCACTGTCCTAGGCCAATACCAGGACCTGGAGCCACCATCATTGAACATGAATTTTGGTCTTTTGCAGATGGCCGTCCTATTGGTGTGGAAGGGATCCAGGTATTGGGAACGGGGAATCTAATGATATCAGACCTCACTGTACATCACTCTGGAGTCTACGTATGTGCGGCCAACAAGCCAGGAACCAGGGTGCGCCGGACGGCACAGGGGAGGCTCGTAGTACAGGGTAAGGAAATGAGGAATTCAATTTGCTAAACTTTACGAGTCTGCACCAATAGATTTCCGAAATGGTACAATAAAATGAAGAAACAAAACTCACTTCTACAATTTATTAGTAAAAAAAGCCTTGAGCTCCAGGCAACTGGACTTGCCTAGTCTGAGAGATGCATCTTGGTAGAATGATGCCATCAGCCTGTAAGAGGGACTTTGCAATCAGCTAGTAATGGTGCCAAAAGTACAAGTCCCCGCCCCTCTCCTGTCCTTTTTCTAGAACACTATCCCAACCTGCTGAGGCCGAACCCTCTGCCACAGAAGCGTAACTAGAATATTCCCTCTGAGCCCGGGGCCCTTTCCTCTGAACAAGGTGGCGGAACACCAGGGCCAGGTTGCAAGTGCCACCTTTGCAACCCTGGTAGTTCCACCACAGGTGTCAGTAGTTTTTTTTTATTTTTGATATTGATACGTCAGTCTTTGGATGTAAGTCATTTACAGCAGACCAGTTGCATTCGTCTTAAAGCGGTCCTCCACCCTAAAGTGGAGTCCCGCTGATCGGAACCCTCCCCCCCTCCGGTGTCACATTTGACACCTTTCAGGGGGGAGGGGGGTGCAGACACCTGTCTAAAGACAGGTATTTGCACCCACTTCCGGCCACACGCTACGGGCGAAAGACGGGCATTCCGTCACATCACGTCTGTCGCCCGTTGTGTGCTGGGAACACTCGGCTCCCAACACACAGCGTGTGAGCCAATCGGCGGGCGCAGCGCGACTCGCGCATGCGCCGTAGGGAACCGGGCAGTGAAGCCGCAGCGCTTCACTTCCTGGTTCCCTGAGCGTGGATGGAGGGGGGAGCAGCAGAGAGACGAGCGATCGCTCGTGCTCTGCTGCGATCAGCGCTGGACTCCAGGACAGGTAAGTGTCCTAATATTAAAAGTCAGCAGCTGCAGTATTTGTAGCTGCTGGCTTTTAATATTTTTTCCCCGTGACACATCCGCTTTAAATGTAAGTTTACTTCAGAATAAACTGTATACAGGATCACACCTTCCAAAAGGACTGTGATGACACATAAGGTTAAGGCCCCGTACACACGACCGAGGAACTCGACGTGCCAAACACATCGAGTTCCTCGTCGAGTTCAGTGTGGAAGCCGCCGAGGAACTCGGCGGGCCGACTTTTCCCATTGACTAACGAGAAAATAGAGAACATGTTCTCTTTTCGGCCCGACGAGTTCCTCGTCGGCTTCCTCACTGAAAAGTGTACACACGACCGAGTTTCTCGCCAGAATCCAGCTCCGACCGAGTTTCTGGCTGAATTCTGCTGAGAAACTCGTTCGTGTGTACGGGGCCTTATACAGACATTTTATAAGAAATCGGTAACATGAGAGTCTATGCAGGGCACGAAGCCCAAAGTTTGGATTACACAAGATTTCACAAATTATATATATGTAATGAGTAAAACTGACATCCGGTCATCCTGACCTAATTAGAGCATTATGCGAAGGGTTATTTTGACAGTTAGAGAGATGGAATATATGTGAGGGGTAATTATCAAGTAATAAAAGAAATGGAAGGGTTTTTCCAGACACACTGTTTACTGTTTACATTGACTTCCTATCAGGTCATTTGGCGGAACATCTCTTGTTTTACATGAGACAGTTGTTCGGCCATGAGAATGGGAAAAACATGTTGTTGAGAATATGTTGCAATACCAATAGGATTTAGAAACATAAGATCATTTTCAGAGTAAAGACAGAATATGTGAGAACTCTACCCTACTGCTCTGTCTAAGATATTCAAGTGATATACATTTAATATACAAGGTAGATCAATGTAGATTTTCATATCTTGTCAGTCCCTCCTGTGTTTCGAATTCTTTGGTATTCTCTGGTAAATATTATGCTTCCGGGGGGTTCTCAGGGTCTGTAGTTAGAATCGCAGGAATCCGCGTCACCATTTCATGAACGGTCTTAACTCTGGACCTTGAGGGCTCAAAGGAACCGGCATTAATACAATCACCACAACATGCTTTATATGTATGTGTGGTCATCTTCATGCAACATTTGCAGATCATAGGTGCACATTTGATTATAAGGATAAAAAGTACAATAATTCCAACAATATAAAGAATACCATGTAGAATACCTGAAAACACCCCACCAATACCTGAAAACCAGTTGAGCGGATTGATCCAGGAAAGCCAGCTTTCCCAGCTACCATCGATCCAAGCGGTTTCGGTATGCTCCTTGCGAAAGTTAACCTTTAAGCGCTGTACTTTTTCTATATGAGCAATGATGGCGTCTTCGGCCCTAGTATCATTCCTAATATAGTTACAGCAGGCAGTTCCCACTATGGTGCATATTCCTCCTTGACTTGCAGTGAGATAATCCAACACCAGTCGGTGTTGCAGAACCTCTTTCTTGATCATTTTTAGCTCTGTAGCCATGGCTATAAAGTTTCTATCATACAGGGCAGTGACATTATCCATCAGGTCTTTATTTTAACCCTTTCATGACTTTAAGCCTCGTACACATGCTTGGTTTTCTTGGCATGAACCAACAAGAAAACTGCTGGCAGAGCATTCTTGCCAAGTAAACCGAGCGTGTGTACGAGGCTTTGAGGTTTTTCGCCTGAAAATCTTCCCAGAATCTCGACGAGAAAAATAGAGATCCTGCTCTCTATTTTCTCGATGAGACTCTTGTCGGCCTGTTTCCAGACGAGAAACCCGAGCGTCTGTATACTTACCTGTCGCTGTGGAAACCCGCGCATGCTCGAAATGACTTAGACGCATGCGCGGTAGCTTCCTAGGCATAGGTAGGTTGCAGCAAGATGGCAGCGACAGCATCGAATGTGACGAGTGCATGCACGTCGTACGCAATGACGTCACCGCGTTCTTGGCTTTCAAGAGAAAGGAGAGTCTGTACACTCGGGCGGCAAGAGATTCTTGCCAAGAATCTCGTCAGGAAAAACAACTGTTTTTTTCCTGACGAGATTCTGTCCCGTGTGTATGAGGCTTTAGCCTATTTCTGACATTTGGTGTTTACAAGTTAAAATCCCTGGACCAGATTCACAAAAGAGATATGACGGAGTATCTCAGATACTCCGTCGTATCTCTCAGAGTATCTATGCGACTGATTCATAGAATCAGTTACGCATAGATATCCCTAAGATCCGACAGGTGTAATTGTTTTACACTGCCGGATCTTAAGATGCAATACCGCGGCCGCCGCTGGGGGGAGTTCTTGTCGTTAACCAGCGTCGGGTATGCAAATTAGCAGTTACGGCGATCCACGAAGGTTTTTCCCGTCGTTACGTCGGCGCAAGTCTTAGATTCCCGTCGCAAAGATAGGGCTGCTATTAACATGGTGTAAAATTACTCCACCATGTTAAAGTATGCCCGTCTTTCCCGCGTCGCTTTTGAATTTTTTGTTTTCCCGGAGTAAGTACGTTACACACGTCGCGATTCTCAACACGTCGGCGCGTTGTAATTTCGCGCAAAGCACGTCGGGAAATTCGAGAACGGAGCATGCACAGTACGTCCGGCGCGGGTGCGCGCCTAATTTAAATGGTACCCGCCCCATTCGATTTGGACCGCCTTGCGCCGGACGTGTTTACGATACACCGCCGCAAGTTTCCAGGTAAGTGATTTGTGGCACTAAAACTGAAAACTTGCGGCGGTGTAACGTAAACGGCTTACGTTACACGGGCGCAATTGTACCTGAATCTGGCCCCCTATTTTTTGCTAGAAAATTACTTAGAACCCCCAAACATTTATATATATATATATATATATATATATTATATATATATATATATATATTGTGAACTTTGGGGGTCTTTAAGCTCCGCGAGACAAGTGCGTAAAACCGTGTCAGTAAAGCAAAGGGTCTTTATTGGTGACCAAACAAAACAAAATAAAGCTTTTCTTCAGCATCCAAAACGTCACAACAAAAGTCCTGCTTGTTTCCAGCATAAATGAAAAAAAAGTCTTTCTTCAGAAAAACAACCAAAAGAAAGGCACATACGTTTTTAGTAAGAAGTCCTCCAGACCTTCCCTGCAGACACAGCTTCACTTCCAAACTACTCAAAAGTCCTCTCTGAGCAGCTAGCAGACTTCCATCTTGTCCTCACAGGTGCACTCTCCCAACTCACTCACTCCCTCCCTCCAGCATCACTTCCTGCTTTAAAGGGTGGTTGTCTGAGAGATTTTAACCCCTTGTGCGCTGGCTTCCAGGGTTTAGGAGTGGAGGCTCCATCCCACCCAAATAACACTTTGGAGCCTCCAAAATTCCAGGCCCCAAACTACTTTATTAAGATAGAGAAGACTGCAAGCCAGTCCTCTCTGAATTAGCGCCTGCCTGGAACTTTTCACCCACTTTTGGGTGACCCCCTGAACCTTCTACCTCTATTTAAATGGACCATAGTCCAAACAGTGGTGCCGTATAGCACCCGTCCAGGACCCACCCCCGGTGTCCTGTACATATCCCCCCCCTCTGCCTCAACGCGGAGGTGTTGGAGGCAACAGTAGACACCATACAATGGACTCGGGAGAGGGCATCGGCATTCTGATGCTGTCTCCCGGGTCTGTGCTCTACCATGAAATTGAACTCTTGCAGAGACAGAAACCACCTTGTTACCCTGGCATTGGTGTGTTTGTTCTGTCTCATCCACGTAAGAGGAGCATGGTCTGATATAAGGCGAAACTTCCTACCTAGGAGAAAATAACGTAGGGAGTCCAAAGCCCACTTGATGGCAAGACATTCGCGCTCCACCACCGCATAGTTTTTCTCAGCTGGCGTCAGTTTCCTACTAAGAAAAACTATTGGATGCTCCTCTCCGTTGATTTCTTGAGACAGAACTGCTCCTAGCCCTTCACTTGAGGCCTCTGTCTGCACTATAAAATCCTTAGAAAAATCTGGCGCCACAAGCACCGGATCCTGGCAGAGTGCGGTCTTAAGCATTTGAAAAGATTTTTCAGCCTCGGCATTCCATTTAATCATGACCGACTTTCGGCCTTTGGTGAGGTCAGTTAGCGGTGCCGAAATGGTGGCGAAGTTGGGGACAAACCTCCTATAGTACCCAACTAGGCCTAAAAACGCTCTGACCTGTTTCTTTGTTAGGGGGCGGGGCCAGCCCTGTATGGCCTCTACCTTGCTCATTTGGGGCTTCACTAACCCTCTACCTACAATGTATCCTAGGTACTTGGCTTCCTCCACCCCAACCGCACACTTCTCCGGATTGATGGTGAACCCCGCTCTTCTCAAGGAGTCTACCACTGCCTGTACCCGGGGAAGATGGGAATCCCAGTCCGTGCTGAAAATGACTATGTCATCCAGGTAAACGGAGGCATACCGTAGGTGTGGACCTAAAGTTTTGTCCATGGCCCTTTGGAATGTGGCGGGGGCGGAGTGAAGACCAAACGGCATTCTTTTATACTGGAAGTGACCTTCCAGGGTAGAGAAAGCTGTTTTCTCTCTGGCCTCCTTGGTCAGGGGAATCTGCCAGTAACCTTTTGTGAGGTCCAGCGTGGTGATGTACCTGGCAGGACCCAATCTCTCAATCAGCTCATCTACCCGTGGCATGGGGTATGCATCGAACTTGGAGACCTCGTTGAGTTTTCTAAAATCGTTGCAGAAGCGGAGAGTACCATTGGGTTTGGGCACCAACACGATCGGACTGGACCACTCGCTCTGCGACTCTTCGATGACCCCAAGTTCGAGCATCCTTTTAACCTCTCCAGACATTGACACTCTATGAGCTTCTGGGATACGGTAGGGTTTAAGCCGGATTTTCACCTTGGGCTCAGTCACAATGTCATGCTCAATGACGTTGGTGAGCCCTGGCAACCCTGAAAACATGTCCCTATTCCTTTGCAGAAATTCTTTTACTTGCTGGGTTTGGGGCCTAGTTAGGGTAGCCGCAACCTGCACCAGGTCGATCCCTACATGGTCCCCTGACTGTACCGCCACCACCGCGGACACCGGTTCTCTGTCTCTCCAGAGCTTCAACAAATTTATGTGATAAATCTGGTAGGGTTTTCTTTTTCCTGGTTGGTGTACCTTATAGTTTACCTCACCCACTTTCTCTACTACTTCAGATGGACCTTGCCACTTGGCCAAGAACTTGCTCTCCACTGTGGGTATTAGGACAGCTACCCTGTCTCCTACTTGTAACTGTCTCACTTTAGCCGACCGATTATATACCCTTCTTTGGGCATCCTGAGCCTTCTGCATGTGCTCTCTCACCATCGGCATCACTTTAGCCACCCTTTCTCGCATTTGAGAAATATGCTCTACCACGGTTTTGTGCGGGGAGGACTCACTTTCCCACGTTTCCTTTACCAGATCAAGCAACCCCCGGGGCCTTCGTCCGTACACTAGCTCAAATGGCGAGAAACCCGTGGATGCCTGTGGTACCTCCCGGATAGCGAACAACAGGGCAGGGAGTAACATGTCCCAATCTTTCCCGTCTATCTGCACCATTTTTTTTAACATGGACTTTAGAGTTTTGTTAAACCTCTCAACTAGGCCATCGGTCTGCGGGTGATAGACGGACGTCCGCAACTGCTTAATTTGAAACAGCCTGCACAAGTCCGCCATCACCTTTGACATAAAAGGGGTGCCCTGATCCGTTAGTATTTCCTTGGGGAACCCAGTACGTGAGAACATTTGAAATAACTCCCGGGCAATGGCCTTAGAGGACGTTTTTCTCAATGGGACTGCTTCTGGGTATCTAGTGGCGTAGTCTAGGATGACCAATATGTATTGGTACCCCCTTGCCGACTTTACCAGGGGTCCCACAAGATCCATAGCGATCCGCTCAAATGGGACCTCAATAATTGGCAAGGGTACTAGGGGGTTTCTATAGCGGGGCACTGGGGCAGTTATCTGGCAAACAGGACAAGACTCACAATATCTTTTAACCTCAGCCTTCACCCCTGGCCAGTAAAACCGATCGGTTATCCTGGCCTCCGTTTTCTCCGCCCCCAGGTGTCCTCCCAGTGCGTCGTTGTGGGCTAGATCAAGGAGCATCCGCCTATACGGTTGAGGGACCAGCAACTGCTCTATGGGTTCCCCTCAGCTCTCAGCCACACGATAGACTAGGTCCCCCTTCAACGCAAAATGAGGAAACCTCTGATCTGCACCTGGTATTTGTGAAACCCCATCAATGACAGAAACCTGCTCTCGAGCGTTCACTAAGGTAGGATCCTGTAACTGGGCGGTGCCAAACGCACCCCTGGGTATATCCAGGTCTGGATGCACTGGCCTTGGGGATGTTTCCCCCTCACCCTCCTCAATCGGGGAGAGCTCCTCGTCATCCTCCCCCAGCATGACTTGTAATGGGGAGACTCCCCCCCCCTCAGAGTTCAACTCGGTTTTGAGACCTGACACAGGACCACTATTATTAGAACTAAGATTCTCTGCAACGTCATTATCACCAACAGGTATTTCCACATTAGAGGGGTGTGTTGTGGAGGTTTCAGGCCCGGATCCCCCGGACTCTGTCCCTTCCAAGCTCAGTGTCCCCAGTTCTCCTGGCAGACCCGTCTGTACCTGGTCCCATAGTTCCAAAAATAGTGGACAGTCCCGCCCCACTATGATGTCATGTATCAAGCTTTTTACCACCCCAACCTCCTGGGTAACCGAGGTATGGCCATAGGACACAGTTACCGGGACCAAGGGGTACTCCTTGGTGTCCCCATGGATACATACTACCCGTAGAGTCTTAGTTACTGGGCCTATCCTCCCAAGCACCCTGGCATGTACGAGTGTGACCATGCTGCCGGAGTCCAGTAGAGCCCTGGCAGGAAGGTGGTTCACCCACACTTCGCACTCAAACCGTCCTGCAGCCAGGTCAAGATGAGTGGTACACACACTTCGCACATAGAAGGAGCTTCTCCGACCAGTTCCGCACTCCATAGGCTCCTCCTGCAGTGGGCATTGTGCCCGGGTATGCCCCCAGGACCGACATCGCCAACATTGTATGTCTCCCATCTTTGGTACAGGAACCGACCTCCGTGGTTCTAGGGCAGATGGTGTAAACCTGCGGACGTCAACATCTGGCAAGGCTTCTCTCCTCAGGTTGGTGACTGGTCTGGGTGTCCTTGGCGTGGGTTCTCGACGCTTGGTAGGCCCAAGCAGGTCCTCCACCACGGTATACCGTTCAACCAGCTCGACCAGCTGGTCAGCATTAGTAGGGTTTCCATGGCTTACCCAGCGCTGTAGGTCATCTTGTAGGGACCGTAGGTACCGGTCCATCACCACTCGTTCCACCATTTGTGGACCTGACAACTTTTCTGGCTGCAGCCATTTTTTAACCAACTGAATTAGTTCATGCATTTGGGACCTGGGGGGTTGGTCAGGTTTGTACCGCCAGCGATGCACCCTTTGAGCCCGGACGGCTGTGGTCACTCCCAGGCGGGCCAGGATCTCGGTTTTTAGACGCTCATAGTCCCTGATGTGCTCAGCTGGGAGGTCAAAATAGGCTTTTTGCGGGTCACCAGTGAGGAAAGGGGAGATAATGCCAGCCCATTGGTCCCGGGGCCACCCCTCTCTCTCTGCTATCCTTTCAAAGGTGGTGAGAAAGGCTTCCACGTCATCGCTGGGCGTTAGTTTTTGCAAAAAATGGCTGGCCCTCACAGACACTGGGTTGCTAGTGGCAACGACCGCTTGCACTTGTCCCTGAGCCAGCTGCTGTACGGCCTCCTGCAAGGCACCCACCTGTGCTTGAGTGGACTCCTGCTGGGCCGTAAACTGGGCGGATAGCAGCCGTGTATTTTCCTGCTGCGCAGCTATAGCCTGTGCCAGGGCCTGCTGCTGCTGAGCCATCGCTTCCTCATGGCGACGGTTTGACTCTGCTGACGCTTGCTGTTGGGCCACAGTGGCTTGCTGCTGGGTCACAGTGGCTTGTGCCAAAGCCTTAACGACCCCCTCCATGCCTTTGTCTGCTGTTTGCAACGCCTGGGCAGACTTCACCCAAGACATGCCATAAGTATACTGTCTCTTTAAATGTCAGTTTTAAACGTTTTTTTGCGCCTGCAAATGCACTTTGCCCGCATTCGACACCAGTTGTGAACTTTGGGGGTCTTTAAGCTCCGCGAGACAAGTGCGTAAAACCGTGTCAGTAAAGCAAAGGGTCTTTATTGGTGACCAAACAAAACAAAATAAAGCTTTTCTTCAGCATCCAAAACGTCACAACAAAAGTCCTGCTTGTTTCCAGCATAAATGAAAAAAAAGTCTTTCTTCAGAAAAACAACCAAAAGAAAGGCACATACGTTTTTAGTAAGAAGTCCTCCAGACCTTCCCTGCAGACACAGCTTCACTTCCAAACTACTCAAAAGTCCTCTCTGAGCAGCTAGCAGACTTCCATCTTGTCCTCACAGGTGCACTCTCCCAACTCACTCACTCCCTCCAGCATCACTTCCTGCTTTAATGGGTGGTTGTCTGAGAGATTTTAACCCCTTGTGCGCTGGCTTCCAGGGTTTAGGAGTGGAGGCTCCATCCCACCCAAATAACACTTTGGAGCCTCCAAAATTCCAGGCCCCAAACTACTTTATTAAGATAGAGAAGACTGCAAGCCAGTCCTCTCTGAATTAGCGCCTGCCTGGAACTTTTCACCCACTTTTGGGTGACCCCCTGAACCTTCTACCTCTATTTAAATGGACCATAGTCCAAACAGTGGTGCCGTATAGCACCCGTCCAGGACCCACCCCCGGTGTCCTGTACAATATATATATATATTTTTTTTAGCAGAGAATCTAGAGAATAAAATGGCGATTGTTGCAATATTTTATGTCACACTGTATTTGTGCAGCGGTGTTTTAAACGCAACTTTTTAGGAAAAATTTATTTTCATGAATTAAAAAAAAATGAAAACGTAAAGTTAGCCCAATTTTTTAGTATAATGTGAAAGATGAAGTTACGCCGAGTAAATAGATACCAAACATGTCACGCTTTATAATTGCACGCACTCGTGAAATGGCGACAAACTACGGTACCTAAAAATCTCCATAGGCGATGCTTTCAATTTTTTTTACGGTTACCAGGTTAGAGGAGGTCTTTGGCTAGAATTATTGCTCTCACTCTGACGAGCGCGGCGATACCTCACATGTGCGATTTAAACACTGTTTACATATGCGGGCGCAACTTCCGTATGCGTTTTCTTTGCTGCGTTAGCTCACGGGGACGGGGGTTTAAAAAAAAATCGTATTTTTATTTTTGTAATATAACATTTTGTTTTAAAAATAAAATAAAAGTTTTGATCACGTTTATTGCTGTCACAAGGAATGTAAACATCCCTTGTGACAGTAATAGGTGGTGAAGGTACTCTTTATGGAGGGATCGGGAGACCCCCAATCCCTCATTTGCACTTCAAAGTATTCAGATCGCTGAAAACGGCGATTCTGAATACTGTGTATTTTTTTAAATCGGCGCCATTGGCTGCCGAGTAAACAGGAAGTGACGCTGTGACGTCGCCTCCATGTTTACACTGAAGAGACTGGATGTAAGCCGTTCGCTGCTTCGTTTCAGTCTCTCGCTTGGCATTGGGGCAGCGCATCGCGCATCGGGTCTCCCAGTGGGACGGGAGGCCCAGTAAGGGCGGCGGAAGCGGGGGGATGTTCCCTCCCGCTCCTCCGGTATAACAGCAAAGCGGCTTTTAGCCGCATCGTTTGTTATCCCTGGAAGCCAATCGCCGGCTCTAAAAAATGATACCGGGATGATGCCTGCAGCTGTGGGCATCATCCCGGTATAACCCCCGAAAGCCGAGGACGCATATATGCGTACGCTCGACGGGATTACCTTTTTTTTTTATTATCTTTTAGGAGCCCTGTTGGGGGGGGGGGGGCTTTGGTGAGATATCAGGAGTCTAAAGAACCTCTGATGTTTCACCTTTGAGACAGAGAAAGGAGATTGAGGACACAACCCCCTCAATCTCCATCTCTGTCGCCTCAGCTGCACAGAATAAATGGACAGCAATAGCTCTGTACAGAGCTTCCTGTTCATTTACAAACTGAAGTTTACTATGCCTCCATTATGAATGGACAGCATCAGTGATCCATACCGATCGATCACTGACTCTGTCCATTCAGAAAAGGAAGGGGCCGGTAAACTCCATATTTAAAATCCCCTAACCCTGCTCTCCATCCTTACACATCCCCCGCAGCAGCCAGGGGGAGAGGGGGGGCCGTCTGAGCTGCAGGGGAGCACACAGGGGCTCAGGGGCAGCAGAAAGAAGAGGAAGCTTGATAGGAGTGATGGCCCCTCCATTTTCCTCCTGCAGCTGCTGAATGCCTGCAGGAGGGAGAGGAGAAGATGCAGGCATTCAGCGGCTGCAGGAGAAAAATTTAAGGCATTGGTTCCTCTATATGCCACCCCTCCTATCCAGGCGTACAGTGGAGCCGCACGGGCCTCTTAAAGCATTGGGCCAGGTTGCAATTGCCACCCCTGTGACCCCTGCAAGCGCAGTAGGAAACAGGCAGGTTTCTTTTAGTGAGGATGGAGGCGCCGGCACCCGATCCGGAGGAGGGATCGGCCTCGGGCGGCCGACATCGCGGGCACCCTGGACAGGTAAGTGTGCTTATTAAAAGTCAGCAGCTACAGTGTTTGTAGCTGCTGACTTTTAACCACTTAAGCCCCGGACCATTTTGCAGCTAAAGGACATGGCCCCTTTTTGCGATTCGGCACTGGGTCGCTTTAACTGACTATTGCGCGGTCTTGCGACGTGGCTCCCAGACAAAATTGATGTCCTTTTTTCCCCACAAATAGATCTTTCTTTTGGTATTTTTTGATCACCTTTGCGGTTTTAATTTTTTGCGCTATAAACAAAAATGGAGCGGCAATTTTGAAAAAATTCTATATTTTTTACTTTTTGCTATAATAAATATCCCCCAAAAATATATAAAAAAAACGTTTTTTTCCTCAGTTTAGGCCGATACGTATTCTTCTACCTATTTTTGGTAAAAAAATCGCAATAAGCGTTCATTGATTGGTTTGCGCAAAAGTTATAGCGTTTACAAAATAGGGGATAGTTTTATGGCATTTTTACTAATAATTTTGTTTTTACTAGTAATGGCGGCGATCAGCGATTTTTCCGTGACTGCGACATTATGGCGGACACTTCGGACACTTTTGGCACATTTTTGGGACCATTGTCATTTTTACAGCGATCCGTGCTATAAAAATGCACTGGCTACTGTGAAAATTACACTGGCAGTGAAGGGGTTAACCACTAGGGTCTGCTAAAGGGGTTAAAGCGGTGGTTCCCCTAAAAATAAACTTTTAACATTGCTTTTCCCACATTAATTACGATTAGAATCGGCTGGTTTTATTAAAAAAAAAAACGTCCGTACATACCGTTTGCTATATTCGTTCCCACCGCCACTTCCGGGTACGATGCTGGCGGTGGGCGTTCCTAATTGATGGACAGGCATCCGACCGACGCATACATCGCGTCACGAGATGCCGAAAGAAGCCGAACGTCGGTGCGCATGCGCCGTATAGAGCCGCACCGACGTTCGGCTTCTTTCGGCATCTCGTGACGCGGTATGTACGGACGTTTTTTTTTTTAATAAAACCAGCCGATTCTAATCGTAATTAATGTGGGAAAAGCAATGTTAAAAGTTTATTTTTAGGGGAACCACCGCTTTAAGTGTGTCCTATTGTGTGTTTCTTACTGTAGGGGGTGTGGCTTGGCATCTGACGTCACTGATCGTCGTTCCCTATGACAGGGAACAGACGATCAGTGACAGGCTCACTAGGAAGCACAGGGAGGGATTTGTTTACACTCACCCCTCCCCGTTCTTCAGCTCCTGTGACCCGATTGCGGTACACCGGCGGCGATCGAGTCCGCGAGTTCCGCGGGCGTGGTCATGGAGCTCGGGACTGGGTCTGGGCTCTTAAAGGGCAACGTTCCTGTACGTGCTTATGCCCAGCAGTGCCGCTCTGCCGACGTATATCGGCGTGAGGCGGTCTTTAAGGGATTAAAAAAAAGTTTTCCCAGCTGGACCTCTGCTTTAAGTGGTTAAGTATTTACCTTGAAAAAGTATTCATACCCCTTGAAATTTTCCACATTTTGTCATGTTACAGCAAAAAAACGTTATTGTATTTTATTGGGATTTGGGTGGGTGGATCCAGAACGCGATTCGACCAGACGCTTCCCATGGAGCCCCAAATCCAGCCCCGACCAGAAGCTTCCCATGGAGCCCCAAATCCAGCCCCGACCAGACGCTTCCCATGGAGCCCCACAACCAGCCACGACCAGAAGCTTCCCATGGAGCCCCAAATCCAGCCCCGACCAGACGCTTCCCATGGAGCCCCAAATCCAGCCCCGACCAGACGCTTCCCATGGAGCCCCAAATCCAGCCCCGACCAGACTCTTCCCATGGAGCCCCAAATCCATGGATGCGCTCCTGATGTCGAAGAGTTCTGTCTGATTAAACATTAAACCAGTGTTTCTCCGCGTTCTGCGATCCACCGCGTTCTGCGATCCACCGACCAAAATCTGGTCAGGGTACCAAAAACCAAATACAAGTCCAAAGGAGAAAGAAGGTTTGCTTTTCAGGGTCCTAGACTATGGAACGCTTTACCAACCAGCATTCGGTTGGAGGAAAACCACCTGACTTTCAGAAGACAGATCAAAACTCTGCTCTTTTGATGTCATGAGACACGAACAACTAGCGCCCAGAAGCGATTCAGTTCGCATGCGCCGCGTTTTATAAGTTTTTCATTCATTCATTCATTCAAGTTTTTTCATTCATTCATTTTATGTGATAGACCAACACAAAGTGGCACATAATTGTGAAGTGGAAGGAATGATTTATTTTTATTTTATTTTTTTCAGGTACTTATATAGCTCCATCAATTTCCGCAGCTCTTAAAGCGGAGTTCCGGCCACAATTTCACTTTTTAAATATAAATACCCCTGTAATACACAAGCTTAATGTATTCTAGTAAAGTTAGTCTGTAAACTAAGGTCCGTTTTGTTAGGTTGTTACAGCATTTAGACACTTTATAAAATAGAAATTGACTGGGGCCATCTTAAGTGTGGGCATCATGAAGCCAGACTGTATGACTTCCTGGATTTCAGCCTTGCAGATCTCACACATGCTCAGTGCTGCACAAGCAGTGTAATAGGTTTCAGATCAGGTTTCAGCACCTGTACTGTCCAAGTCACATGATTCTTCGAGACTGGGGAGTGCACAGACTCCTGGAAAGTTACACCCACTACATTCCCAGGAGTCTGTGCGGTGTAGGTTGGGAAGCTTAAGCACCTAGGTGCAGGAAGAGGGAAGATTAACTATTCTGCCTAGCAACAACACTTTGAAGGCATCTAAAAAAAAAAAAAAAAAATTCTTAAAGGACTAATGACATTTTTTTTAAACTACTGATGTAATGTTATATTTATGGGTGGAACTCCACTTTAAATGATAAATGGTTTTAAAAAATTTTTTTTATAAATATCTGATTATTTTATATATTTTTTAAATTTATTTCAGGTAATTATATAGCGCTGTCAATTTATGCAGCGCTTAAATGATAAATGGTTTTACATATTTTTTTTAATAAATATGTGAAAAGTGTGCGTGTGTGGAGGGGGGGGGGGCATTTGTATTCAGCCCCCCCCCCTGACAATAACACTTCTACTGTACAATACAGGATACTCACAATGTAAAAAGCTGTTAATAGCGGAGAGTCCCTGACATAATAAAGGCCAAACAAATCCATATAAAGTGTTGCACTGTGTTAGCTGCTAAAAACCTAACAAAACGGACCTTAGTTTACAGACTAACTGTAGTAGAATACATTAAGTTTGTGTATTACAGGGGTTTTCATATTTAAAAAGTTTATATTTTTAATATTGTGGCCGGAACTCCGCTTTAAGGACAAAGTGAGGCCACAATAACATGACAGTTGGTATTTATTTTATTTTATTTTTTTTAAAGATTATTGGATAGGAAAATAGCACACTCTACTATACTATCTTTGTTTTAAATACCCTCTAATCTTATAATCTGTTTAAACCTTTAACATTCCTCTATGAATTTTCTTTATACAGTATTTTCTGCTTAATAAAAAAAAAAAAAAAAAATATTAGGGTTCCTGTACAAAAATTATGGAGTGCATAAAGCGCGTTTAAAGTGCACTCAGACTATGAACATATATAGTAAACTATTTACAATTTGATGATTATTTGCGCTATAAACAAAAAAAGACAGACAGTTTTGGAATCTTTTTTGTTTTACTTTCGGCTATAAAACATATCCAAAAAAAAAACAAATAAAAAAACTAATTACTTCATCAGTTTAGGCCAATATGTATTCTGCTACATATTTTTGGTAAACAAAACCCTCAATAAGCGTATATTGATTAGTTTGTGCAAAAGTTATAGGCCCGGATTCACAGAGAGCCGGCGCACATTACGCCGCCGTAGCGTATCTCATATACGCTACGCCGACGCAGCGCAGAGAGGCAAGCACCGGATTCACAAAGCCAGTGCTGCCAAATCTGCGCTGGGTTTCCTAGGCGTAAGTCGTCGTAAGTGGAAGTGGGCGTGAGCCATGCAAATGAGGCGTGACCCCATGTAAATGATGAGCCGAGCGCCATAAAGATACGAATAACGAACGGCGCAGTTTCACTGGACGCATTGGGATGCGTCCCGTGGACGAATCCCACTGGGAATGCTCAGAATCACTACTCCCTAAGATACAACGGATCACTGCCTACGACGTGAACGTAACCTACTGAACGCCTAGTCATATTCACGTACAACGTAAACCAGCCCTCAAAAATTCCACTCGCCTGCTCGCATTTTGCGAGTGGAATTTAGTGCAGGGCGAGTTAGGTATAGGGAAAGAGCAGGCTTAGTTTCCTGGCTGAAGCGATCAGCCAGGAAACTGTCACCCGCAGGACACAGAGCGGCATGGCTGGACTGAATCTGCAGCCGTCTCCTCCTCACACGCTTACAGCAGGCATCTCCCACTGTGTGTTACGTACGGCTCCGTGTAACAAGGTCCCTCATTTCCATATTTGAATAGGAAATCAATGGGAGCGCCACTTGCGTCCAGCGTAAATATGCGCCCACGATACGCCGGCGTAGGCAAGTTACGTCGGTCGGATGAAGCCTATTTTTAGGCGTATCTCGGTTTGTGGGTACGGCGCATAGATACGACGGCGCATATTTGCACTTATGTGGCGTATCTCGAGATACGTCGGCGTAAGTGCTTTGTGAATCCGGGCCATAGTGCCTACAAACTATGGGATATTTTTATGACATTTTTATTTTTACTAGTAATGGCGGCGATCAGCGATTTTTTTAGCGGGACTGCTAAATTGGACACCTGGTGAGCTGGGGGTTAGGGGTACAGGGGTGAGCAGAAAGAAGGGTCAGGGTACAGAGTTGAGCATAGAGCGAGGAGTTTGGGGCACAGAAGTGATCAGAGAGGGGGTTTGGGGTACAGAGGTGAGTAGAGAAGGGGTTTGGGGCACAGAGGTTAGCAGACAGGGGGTTCCAGGATAGAGGTGAGCAGAGAGGGATGTTTTGGTGTACAGAAGTAAGCAGAGGGGGTTTAGGGTGCACAGAAAGGGGGGCTTAGGGTACAGAGGTTAGAAGAGAGTGGGGAGTTTGGGGTACAGAGGTAAATAGACAGGGTTTTGGTGTACAGAGGTGAGCAGACAGGAGGTTCTGGGATAGAGGTGAGTAGAATGGGGGGTTCTGGGGTACCAAGGGTGTTTGGGGTGCAAACGTGAGCAGCTGGTTAGGGGCAGAGAAGTGATCAGAGAGGGGGGTTTGTGGCACATAAGTGATCAGAGAGGGGGGTTTGTGGTACAGAGGTGAGCAGAGAAGGGGGTTTGGGGTGCAGAGATGAGCAGACAGGGGTTTGGGGCACAGAGTTTAGCAGACAGGGGGTTCCAGGATAGAGGTGAGCAGAGAGGGGGTGTTTTGGGGTACAGAAGTGAGCAGAGGGGGTTAGGGGTGCACAGAGAGGGGGGTTTGGGTTACAGAGGTGATCAGACAGGGGTGTGGGGTACAGAGGTTAGTAGACAGAAGGTCCCTTCCCGGTATAGAGGTAAGCATAGAGGGGGTGTTTTGGGGTACAGAAGTGAGCAAAGGGGGTTAGGGATGCACAGATAGGGGGTTTGGGGGTACAGATGTGAGCAGAGAGTGGGGAGTTTGGGGTGCAGAGATAAAAAGACAGGGTTTTGGTGTACAGAGGTGAGCAGACTGGAGGTTCTGGTATAGAGGTGAGCCGAATGGGGGGTTCTGTGGTACAGAGGGGGTTTGGGGTGCAGAGGTGAGCTAAAGAGCAGTGTAGTTGTCTGTGTGTTGGGAACACGTGCAACTTTGATATGCAGTAGTGTGAACCGAGCCCTAAACTGGGGTGCCTGAAGACTGAAAATCCATTTTAAGGGCGCCCGGACTGGAGAAAGGTAGAGAAACACTGGTTTAATGTTTAATCAGACAGAACTCTTCGACACCAGGAGCGCATCCATGGATTTGGGGCTCCATGGGAAGAGTCTGGTCGGGGCTGGATTTGGGGCTCCATGGGAAGTGTCTGGTCCGGGCTGGATTTGGGGATCCATGGGAAGCGTCTGGTCGGGGCTGGATTTGGGGCTCCATGGGAAGCGTCTGGTCGGGGCTGGATTTGGGGCTCCATGGGAAGCGTCTGGTCGGGGCTGGATTTGAGGCTCCATGAGAAGCGTCTGGTCGGAGCTGGATTGGAGGCTCCATGGGAAGCGTCTGGTCGGGGCTGGATTTGGGGCTCCATGGGAAGCGTCTGGTCGTGGTTGGATTTGAGGCTCCATGGGAAGCGTCTGGTCGGGGCTGGATTTGGGGCTCCATGGGAAGTGTCTGGTCGGGGCTGGAATTGGGGGTTCATGGAAAGCATCTGGTCGGGGCTGGATTTGGGGCTTCCATGGGAAGCGTCTGGTCGGGGCTGGATTTGGGGCTCCATGGGAAGCGTCTGGTTGGGGCTGGATTTGGGGCTCCATGGGAAGCGTCTGGTCGGGGCTGGATTTGGGGCTCCATTGGAAGCTTCTGGTCGTGGCTGGTTGTGGGGCTCCATGGGAAGCGTCTGGTCCTGGCTGGATTAGGGGCTCCATGGGAAGCGTCTAGTCGGGGCTGGATTTGGGGCTCCATGGGAAGCGTCTGGTCGGGGCTGGAATTGGGGGTTCATGGAAAGTGTCTGGTCGGGACTGGAATTGGGGGTTCATGGAAAGCGTCTGGTCGGGGCTGGATTTGGGGCTCCATTGGAAGCGTCTGGTCGGGGCTGGATTTGGGGCTCCATGGAAATGTCTGGTCAGGGCTGGAATTGGGGGTTCATGGAAAGCGTCTGGTCGGGGCTGGAATTGGGGGTTCATGGAAAGCGTCTGGTCGGGGCTGGATTTGGGGCTCCATGGGAAGTGTCTGGTCGGGGCTGGATTTGGGGCTCCATTGGAAGCTTCTGGTCGTGGCTGGTTGTGGGGCTCCATGGGAAGCGTCTGGTCGGGGCTGGATTTGGGGCTCCATGGGAAGCGTCTGGTCGGGGCTGGATTTGGGGCTCCATGGGAAGCGTCTGGTCGGGGCTGGATTTGGGGGTTCATGGAAAGCGTCTGGTCAAGGCTGGATTTGGGGCTCCATGGGAAGCATCTGGTCAGGGCTGGATTCGGGGCTCCATGGGAAGCGTCTGGTCGGGGCTGGATTTGGGGCTCCATGGGAAGCATCTGGTTGGGGCTAGATTTGGGGCTCCATGGGAAGCATCTGGTCGGGGCTGGATTTGGGGCTGCATTGGAAGCTTCTGGTCGTGGCTGGTTGTGGGGCTCCATGGGAAGCGTCTGGTCCTGGCTGGATTTGGGGCTCCATGGGAAGCGTCTGGTCGGGGCTGGATTTGGGGCTCCATGGGAAGCGTCTGGTCGGGGATGGATTTGGGTCTCCATGGGAAGTGTCTGGTGGGGGCTGGATTTGCTGCTCCATGGGAAGCGTCTGGTCGGGGCTGGATTTGGGGCTTCATTGGAAGCTTCTGGTCGTGGCTGGTTGTGGGGCTCCATGGGAATCGTCTGGTCGGGGCTGGATTTGGGGCTCCATGGGAAGCGTCTGGTCGGGGCTGGAATTGGGGGTTCATGGAAAGCGTCTGGTCGGGGCTGGATTTGGGGCTCCATGGGAAGTGTCTGGTCGGAGCTGGATTTGGGGCTCCATGGGAAGCGTCTGGTCAGGGCTGGAATTGGGGGTTCATGGAAAGCGTCTGGTCGGGTCTGGAATTGGGGGTTCATGGAAAGCGTCTGGTCGGGGCTGGATTTGGGGCTCCATGGGAAGCGTCTGGTCGGGGCTGGATTTGGGGCTCCATGGGAAGCGTCTGGTCGGGGCTGGATTTGGGGCTCTATGGGAAGCGTCTGGTCGGGGCTGGATTTGGGGCTCCATGGGAAGCATCTGGTCGGGGCTGGATTTGGGGGTTCATGGAAAGCGTCTGGTCGGGGCTGGATTTGGGGCTCCATGGGAAGTGTCTGGTTGGGGCTGGATTTGGGGGTTCATGGAAAGCTTCTGGTCGGGGCTGGATTTGGGGCTCCATGGGAAGCGTCTGGTCGGGGCTGCATTTGGGGCTCCATGGGAAGCGTCTGGTCGGGGCTGAATTTGGGGCTCCATGGGAAGCGTCTGGTCGGGGCTGAATTTGGGGCTCCACTGAAAGCGTCTGGTCGGGGCTGGTTGTGGGGTTCCATGGGAAGCATCTGGTCAGGGCTGGATTTGGGGCTCCATGGGAAGCGTCTGGTCGGGGCTGGATTTGGGGCTTCATGGGAAGCGTCTGGTCAGGGCTGGATTTGGGGCTTCATGGGAAGCGTCTGGTCGGGGCTGGATTTGGGGCTTCATGGGAAGCGTCTGGTCGGGGCTGGATTTGGGGCTTCATGGGAAGCGTCTGGTCGGGGCTGGATTTGGGGCTCCATGGGAAGCGTCTGGTCGGGGCTGGATTCGGGGCTTCATGGGAAGCGTCTGGTTGTGGCTGAATTTGGGGCTCCATGGGAAGTGTCTGGTCGGGGCTGAATTTTGGGCTCCATGGGAAGCGTCTGGTCGGGGCTGGATTTGGGGCTCCATGGGAAAGATCTGGTTGGGCTACTTGGGAAATAAGTTTTCATGTGGGAAAAATGAATTGTACCTCGTCGGCAGTCTTGGTTGACTTTGTGGTCATGGTTCAGGGCGCTCTTGAGGGTTACCATACCTGAGACCCTTGAAGTCCTGTGAGCGGTCTCTGCTATTGTCACATGTAAGGTACTTGGGCGCTTTCTGAAAAGCATTGTGGAATGTCGCAGATTCTGAAAAGGGTTGCAGCTTGGCACTTAATCCCAAAGGCCGCGCCGTATTGGAGAACACTTCTGTGGATTGAGTGCTCTTTAGAGCTCCTCTGAAGTACCCACCTGCGCTTTTTGTTTTCTGTACTAGTAAAAAAAATCCTGCATCTGCGTCCTCATCATAAAGAAATGCCAAAAAGGAGCCCCTCTGCAGGACGCACCCAGAGCCACAGCTTATCAGGTGCGTGTATGGGGAAGGAAGGGACCACAAGGCATGAACATATTCCTACAAGGTTAATGATCTCCCTTTCAGTAGGAGTAATCATTTTATATGTATTTATCCATACAAGTAAAACCTTTTTTCAAAATTTTTGTTCTTTTTTTATTTGTTGCGCAAAAAATCCCAGCAGCGATCAAATACCACCAAAAGAAATCTCTATCTGTGGGAAAATGATAAAAAATTAGTTTGAGTATGAGAGTGGATGTAAACCCACTCTCATCCTTTCTAAACTACTGTCAGAGGGCCATATTCTCAAACAAGTTACGCCGGTGTATCTACAGATACACCGGCGTAAATCGAATTTCCCGCCGGCGTATCATTGCTTTGTATTCACAAAACAAGATACGCCGGAATTAGGCTAGGATCCGACTAGTGTAAGTCACTTACACTGTCGGATCCTAAATGTAATTCACCGCCGGACGCTAGATGGCGTTTACGTTCAGGTCTCATTTGTTTATGCAAACGAACGAAATCGCGTCGCGTAACCGTCGCTTACGTCGTTTGCGTAAGCGTAAGGTTACCCCTGCTATATGAGGGGTAACCTTACGCCAGTCCCACGCATGCCATGTTAAGTATGGCGTCGGGTCCGCGTCGTCTTTTCCCGTCGGGTACGTCGTTTCACTAAGTCGTTCTTGAATACGACTTTACGTCAATGACGTACACGTCGGCGTCATTGACGTTTTCCGTCGAGAACTGGAGCATGCGCACTGGGCTATTTTAAGCCCGGGGCATGCGCAGTTCGAACGGCACGGGGGCGCGCTTAATTTAAATACAAACCGCCCCCTTGGAATTAAGCGGGGATACGCCGGGCCATTTACACTCCGCCGCCCCAAACTACGGAGCAAGTGTTTGGGGAATACAGCACTTGCTCCTGTAAGTTGGGGCGGCGTAGTGTAAATGGATTACGCGACGCCGCCGCAGGATCTACGAGAATATGGCCCATAATGCTGATCTATAAGGATATATAGATATATCCTTTGTCAACATGCATTTTTTCCTGTGTATTTCTTACACTGAATTCTGCTATGATCCCTAACATCCAGTCAAAATCCAGAAAAGTAACCACATGACTTCAGAAAATGAGTGGGGGTGGGAATTAAAAAAATAATGCCTGTCTCCAGGCTAGTGCATGAGATATGTAAATAACCTGTCACTCACAGCAAGGGGGGTGCGGAACGGACTAAGGTTTTTCTCTGTAAGTCCGTTTTATTTCACTGAACAATAAAAGAGGATTGCTCAGAGCTGGATTAACTCTGTGTGGCAAGACTGGGCACAGATGATAGGAAATCTTATACTCTACATTGTGACATCAAAGAAAAAAAAGAAAAGATTTTGGGTTTACATCCACTTTAACCACTTATGGACCCCTTCACACCTATATACGTTGTAACGTCGGCAGAAGGGCACTTCTGGGCACGTACCTGTACGTCCTCTTTAAGAGCCCAGCCGTGGGGTCGTGAGCGCGTCGTGGGATCCGCGGACCTGATCGCCGCCGGTGTCTCGCGATCGGTCACAGGAGCTGAAGAACGGGGAGAGGTGAGTGTAAACACACCTTCCCCTTTCTTCACTGTGGCAGTGTCACTGTCCGTCTGTTCCCTGATATACGGAAAGGCGATCAGTGACGTCACACGTCCAGCCCCGCCCCCCTACAGTTAGAAACACATATGAGGTCACACCTAACCCCTACTGCGCCCCCTAGTGGTTAACTCCTTCACTGTATTGCCATTTTCACAGTAATCGGTGCATTTTCATAGAACTTTTCGCTGTGAAAATGACAATGGTCCCAAAAATGTGTCAAAAGTGTCCGATGTGTCCGCCATAATGTCGCAGTCACGAAAAAAAATCGCTGATCGCCGCCATTAGTAGTAAAAAAAAAAATGATTAATAAAAATGCCATAAAACAATCCCCTATTTTGTAAACACTATGGCCCAGATCCACAAAGAAATTACGTCACAGTATCTATTGATACGCCGCGTAACTTCTAGGATGCGCCGGCGTATCTTTGTTTTGTATCCACAAAACAAGATACGCCTGAATGTGGGCTCGATCCGACTGGCGTACGTCTTAGTACGCTGTCGGATCTTAGGTGCATATTTACGCTGGCCGCTAGGTGGCGCTTCCGTTGATTTCCGCGTAGAGTATGCAAATTAGCTACATACGCCGATTCTCAGAACGTACGTCCACCCGGCGCATTTTTTTACGTCGTTTACGTAAGGCTTTTTTCAGCGTAACGTTACCCCTGCCTCATGAGGCGTACGCAATGTTAAGTATGGACGTCGGGACAGCGTCGAATTTTCCGTCGTTTGCGTAAAACTTTCGCGAATAGGGCTTTGCGTAAATTACGTTTACGTCGAAAGCATTGACCATTTGCGACGTGATTTTAAGCGTGCGCACTGGGATACCCCCACGGACGGCGCATACGCCGTAAAAAAATACGTCATTTACGTGGGGTCAAGATGTATTAACATAAAACACGCCCACATCTTAGTTATTTGAATTTCGTGCCCTTACGCCGACACATTTACACTACGCCGCCGTAACTTACGGCGCAAATTCTTTCTGGATACGGAAACTACGCTCTAAGTTATGGCGGCGTAGTGTATCTGAGATACGCTACGCCTGCCTAAAGATAGGCAGATCTTTGTGGATCTGGCCCTATAAATTTTGTGCAAACCAATCGATAAACGCTTATTGCGTTTTTTTTTTTTTTTACCAAAAATAGGTAGAAGAATACGCGTCGGCCTAAACTGAGGAAAAAAAAAGTTTTGGGGATATTTATTATAGAAAAAAGTAAAAAATATTGAATTTTTTTTTTAAATTGTCGCTCTATTTGTGTTTATAGCGCAAAAACTAAAAACCGCAGAGGTGATCAAATACCACCAAAAGAAAGCTCTATTTGTGGGGAAAAAAGGACGCCAATTTTGTTTGGGAGCCACGTCGCACGACAGCGCAATTGTCAGTTAAAGCGACGCAGTGCCGAATCGCAAAAACTGTCCGGGTCCTTTACCTGCATTTTGGTCCGGTTCTTAAGTGGTTAAAGCGACGCAGTGCCGAATCGCAAAAAAAGGGGCAAGGTCCTTAACCTGCATAATGGTCCGGGGCTTAAGTGGTTAAGCAAACTCTATTACTTGTCTTGTAGCCGGTCTACATGGAAGATTCTTGAATCCAGAACTTGTCCTTTCATAACCTAAATTTTTCTTTGAGAAAAAAAATAAAGTATCTGGGATGAAAGAAGCCAGAAATAGATCTTTATCTGGTGAAGAGGGAATATCGCGTCTCGCGGCGCCGCCGTCTGATTACTTCTTTGCATTTCCCCCGCTGATTCCTCTTCCATTCAATTACAAACGCCGCCGCCGCTATTTAATGTAGTGAAAAGTTTTTGAACTTGGGGGGCCGTTTCAGCGGCGGTGATTGTGTTAATATATCGACCCTCGCAGGTTCTTCCATGAATGTCTACATTTCTTTTTCTTTTTTTTTCCCAGCACCACTTTTCCTTGTAGAGAAAGAAAGACACAAAGCCCCCCCCCCCCTCCCCCGACAAAGGAAGAGAGATCTGCGCATTGAATGGACGGCGGTGTTCACATCCACCCACATTCCTCCCCGGCATCTTTCACCGCGCTCCTATAAAAGCGCAAATTACCGTCCCCGCCATTCAGGGAGCCGGCCATCTGGCCATGCCCTGGGTGAAGAATGGTGGATGGCGAGGGTGTGAGCGGAGGACGCCTCCGTGTTTTCCGCCTGTGATATATCGGCTGCGCATTCTTAGGCTTCTCTGGTGAATTTCAAGCAGATCCAGACTTTCCGAAGAAGTTTCTGGAACATAATTCTCACTTTTTAACCACTTCCCGCCCGGTCAATAGGAGATTGACGTCCGGGAAGTGGTTGTGAAATCCTGACTGGACGTCTATTGACGTCCTGCAGGATTTTGTGCCTGCGCGCGCCCGTGGGGGGCGCGTAGCGCGGCGATCGGTGATGCGGGGTGTCAGTCTGACACCCTGCATCTCCGATCTTGGTAAAGAGCCTCCGGCGGAGGCTCTTTACCACGTGATCAGCCGTGTCCAATCACGGCTGATCACAATGTAAACAGGAAGAGCCGTTGACCGGCTCTTCCTCACTCACGTCTGACAGACACGAGTAGAGGAGAGCCGATCGCCGCTCTCCTGACAGGTGGGATTTGCGCTGATTGTTTATCAGCGCAGCCCCCCCTCAGATCCCCACACTGGACCACCAGGGAGTGCCCCCCAGTGCTAAATAGAGCACAAATAGATGTAAAAAAAAATGTTTTTAATGCAATCGATGCCAATCAGTGCCCACAAATGGGCACTGACTGTGCCCAGCAATGCCATCAGTACCACCGCTCAGTGTCACCCAGTGTCCATCAGTGCCACCTCTTAGTGCCCATATTTGCCCAGTGCCCACCTATCAGTCCACATCAGTGCCGCCTATGAGTGCCCATCAGTGCCACCTATAAGTTCCCATCAGTGCAAACTTAGGGCCAGATTCTCATAGATCCGGCGTATCTCTGCGGCGGCGTAACGTATGTCATTTACAGTACGCCGCCGCAAGTTTTACAGGCAAGTGCTTTATTCACAAAGCACTTGCCTGTAAAGTTGCGGCGGCGTAGCGTAAATCACCCGGCGCAAGCCCGCCTAATTCAAATTAGCCAGGTAGGGGGCGTAGAGCATTTAAATTAAGCGCTTTCCCGCGCCGAACGTACTGCGCATGCGCCGTCCGGAAAATATCCCAGGGTGTATTGCTCCAAATGACGTCGCAAGGACGTCATTGGTTTCGACGTGAAGGTAAATGGCGTCCAGCCCCATTCACGGACGACTTACGCAAACGACGTAATTTTTTTAATTTTGCGCGGGAACGACAGCCATACTTAACATTGGTTACCACTCATATAGCAGGGGCAACTTTACGCCGCGCAAACCTAACGTAAACGTCGTAACTTCACTGTGTCGACCGCGCGTACGTTCGGGAATCTCGCGTAAATAGCTAATTTGCATAGACAACGGGGAAAAAGACGGAGGCGACACCTAGCGGCAAAAGATAAAATTGCATTTACGCCTGTCGGATCTAATGGATATCTATGCGTAACTGATTCTAAGAATCAGTCGCATAGATACGACAGATTAGGACTTACGACGGCGTACATGGCGTTGCGCCGTCGTAAGCCCTTTGAGAATCTGGGCCTTTATCGCCTCAAGGCGAAAAAAGCAGCAAGCACCACAAAAAGCACTGCAAAAACGCTCAAAAGCAACATGCATAGGTGTGAATCGAGCCTACCGCAATTTTTTTGTTTTTCTTATTCTTTTATTTTTTTTAGCCAGCAATTTTCATTTTTTTTTACATTTCCTTTAACAACCAGCTATAAACAGGTTAGAAAAAATAATAATCGCAAACCACAAATCGTGGCAAAATCGCGGTTCTTGCGTTTTGGATGCGGGTCCATTGAATTCTATTACATGCAAAACGCTGCTTTTCGCGGGAAAAAATGTCCCCGACCCTTTCGAAAAACGCAGAGGCATAAAAAAGCATTGATGTGAACGTGTTCCATAGGAAACCATGATAAAAAATGTCCCTGCTTTTCTGCGAAATGCATCAAAAATGCATCAGTGTGAATGGAGCCTTATAAAGTGGCCTGTGAGCATGGCCAGATTCACGTAGAAGTGCGGCGGCGTAACGTATCGTAGATACGTTACACCGCCACAAGTTTTCATCGCAAGTGCCTGATTCACAAAGCACTTGCAATGAAAACCTACACTGGCGGCCTCCGGCGTAAGCCCGCGTAATTCAAATGGGCGTGTGCCATTTAAATTAGGCGCACTCCCGCGCCGGACCTACTGCGCATGCACCGTTTCGAAATTCCCGCCGTGCTTTGCGCGAAGTGACGTCATTTTTTCAAACGGCGACGATGTGCGACGTGCGTAGCGTACTTTCGTATTCCCGGACGTTTTACGCAAGACAAAAATTGTTTTACATTTTGACGCGGGAACGACGGCCATACTTTTAACAGCACATACGTGTGCTGTCTAAAGTTAGGGCAGGTCAAACGACGCCTAAAATTGCGACGGGAAACTATACTAGCGATGACGCGCCGAACGTGAAAATCCGTCGTGGATCGCCGTAACTCCTAATTTGCATACCCGACGCTGGAATACGACGCGAACTCCCCCCAGCGGCGGCCGCGGTACTGCATCCTAAGATCCGACAGTGTAAGACAATTACACCTGTCGGATCTTCTGGCTATCTATGCGTAACTGATTATATGAATCAGTCGCATAGATACTCTGAGAGATACGACGGCGTATCTCCGCTGTGAATCTGGCCCACAGTACTCAAGTTGGATCAGACATTGGAATTCCTTGCCTATGCAGGTGGCCAATTCGTAATTAAAGGCTTTTCTTCGCAGCGTTGGCATCTCCAACTATCTTTAAGAGGATTCATCACCGGCGAGATTAATCCAAAGAATAATTCCGATGCCATTCAAATAAGGATTTTCTTCCCGCTGTGAGGATTAGTTGGCAGCTGCCAAACTGGGATTTTGCTTTGACTTCTTCTGAAACCACAATATTGTAATTGACGAAAAGGTCCAAATTCCTAAATGTCTCCGGATGGGGGTCAGGTATAGAACTGGTCATAATACTTACCCCTCCGGATGGGGGTCAGGTATAGATCTGGTCACGACACTTACCCCTCCGGATGGGGTCAGGTATAGAACTGGTCATGACACTTACCCCTCCGGATGGGGGTCAGGTTTTGAACTGGTCATGACACTTACCCCTCGGATGGGGGTCAGGTGTAGATCTGGTCATGACACTTACCCCTCCGGATGGGGGTCAGGTATAGAACTGGTCATGACACTTACCCCTCCGGATGGGGTCAGGTAAAGAACTGGTCATGACACTTACCCCTCCGGATGGGGTCAGGTATAGAACTGGTCATGACACTTACCCCTCCGGATGGGGGTCAGGTATAGAACTGGTCATGACACTTACCCCTCCGGATGGGGGTCAGGTATAGAACTGGTCATGACACTTACCCCTCCGGATGGGGGTCAGGTGTAGATCTGGTCATGACACTTACCCCTCCGGATGGGGGTCAGGTATAGAACTGGTCATGACACTTACACCTCCGGATGGGGGTCAGGTATAGAACTGGTCATGACACTTACCCCTCCGGATGGGGGTCAGGTATAGAACTGGTCATGACACTTACCCCTCCGGATGGGGGTCAGGTATAGAACTGGTCATGACACTTACCCCTCAGGATGGGGGTCAGGTATAAAACTGGTCATGATACTTACCCCTCCAGATGGGGGTCAGGTATAGAACTGGTCATGATACTTACCCCTCCAGATGGGGGTCAGGTATAGAACTGGTCATGACATTTGCCCCTCCGGATGGGGTCAGGTATAGATCTGGTCATGACACTTACCCCTCCGGATGGGGGTCAGGTGTAGATCTGGTCATGACACTTACCCCTCCGGATGGGGGTCAGGTATAAAACTGGTCATGACACTTACCCCTCCGGATGGGGGTCAGGTATAGAACTGGTCATGATACTTACCCCCTCCGGATGGGGGTCAGGTATAGAACTGGTCATGACACTTACCCCTCCGGATGGGGGTCGGGTGTAGATCTGGTCATGACACTAACCTCTCCAGATGGGGGTCAGGTATAGATCTGGTCATGACACTTACCCCTCCGGATGGGGGTCAGGTGTAGATCTGGTCATGACACTTACCCCTCCGGATGAGGGTCAGGTATAGATCTGGTCATGACACTTACCCCTCCGGATGGGGGTCAGGTGTAGATCTGGTCATGACACTTACCCCTCCGGATGGGGGTCAGGTATAGAACTGGTCATGACACTTACCCCTCCGGATGGGGGTCAGGTATAGATTTGGTCATGACACTTACCCCTCCGGATGGGGGTCAGGTATAGAACTGGTCATGACACTTACCCCTCCGGATGGGGGTCAGGTATAGATTTGGTCATGACACTTACCCCTCCGGATGGGGGTCAGGTATAGAACTGGTCATGACACTTACCCCTCCGGATGGGGGTCAGGTTTAGAACTGGTCATGACACTTACCCCTCCGGATGGGGGTCAGGTATGGAACTGGTCATGACACTTACCCCTCCGGATGGGGGTCAGGTATAGATCTGGTCATGACACTTACCCCTCCGGATGGGGTCAGGTGTAGATCTGGTCATGACACTTACCCCTCTGGATGTGGGGTCAGGTGTAGATCTGGTCATGACACTTACCCCTCTGGATGGGGGTGAGGTATAGAACTGGTCATGACACTTACCCCTCCGGATGGGGGTCAGGTGTAGAACTGGTCATGACACTTACCCCTCCGCATGGGGGTCAGGTATAGATCTGGTCATGACACTTACCCCTCCGGATGGGGGTCAGGTATAGAACTGGTCATGACACTTACCCCTCCGGATGGGGGTCAGGTGTAGATCTGGTCATGACACTTACCCCTCGGATGGGGGTCAGGTGTAGATCTGGTCATGACACTTACCCCTCCGGATGGGGGTCAGGTGTAGATCTGGTCATGACACTTACCCCTCCGGATGGGGTCAGTTATAGAACTGGTCATGACACTTACCCCTCAGGATGGGGGTGAGGTATAGAACTGGTCATGACACTTACCCCTCTCTTATCCGAATACAGCGAGTAGAAACTTGCACAGCTGGCTCTCTTCTGTTCTCAATGCTCTGCAGGTGGCCAGAATTAATCGTCAGCCCCGTAGAAGTCTTTGGTGATTTAGCAGCGAGTGCAAAGCCGTGTGCTGGGAGGAGAAGTGTGCCAGCTAGAGCTGAAAATCTCCGGATCAAATGAATGGAGACAAGTGTAGTGCATGTAAGTGCCACCCAATGACTGCACTGCCACCTACAGATCTTTAAAACAATGGGGGTTATTTACTAAGGGCAAATCCACTTTGCACTGTCTACAAGTGCACTACTTGGAAGTGCCGTCGCTGTAGATCTGAGGGTAGAGGCGGCTCTAGGCTTTGTGAGGCCTTAGGCAAAACTTGACATGGGGCCACACTCTCGCCCAAAATAATTTAAGGACAAGAGCCTCTTCCCCACAACCCTGGACGGTGGTTGTGGGGGTTTGTGGGCAGGGGGGCTTTTTGGAATCTGGAAGCCCCCTTTAACAAGGGGGCCCCCAGATCCTGCTCTTTGAAACTAAGGGGCGGGGGCCACCTGGTGATGTCACCTGGTGAACCCACCCCCTTGAGACGTCATTGACTGAGGGCATGCTGGGTCATTGAAGTCACAAGGGGTGGTGTCACCGATATTCACTGGTTGGTAGGGACGCTGGCGGGGCCCCGATCCTGAGTCAGGGCTCTTAATGCTGCCTGAGCACAGCAGCGTTAAGGTCCCCTGGCCCTCAAAACTGAGGTAATGCATTGGGCAAGTTAGGCGGCCGTGAGGCCCCTTGTGAGAGCGAGGCCTTAGGCGACCGCCTAATTTGCCTAATTAAGCACTTGGGATCTGCACTGTAGACGAAAGACATCCACAGCGCGCCTATCAAGTGCCGGGTGGACGTTCCAGGACGTCCTGTTGTTTACATTCCCCGTGCGCCGCTGGGGGCGCACGGCGGGGAAACACTGCCCGGCGCGTCGCTGGGAAGCCAATGCGCGTGCCTGGCCGCCGCAATGTCCGCCATTAACCCACGATCGGCGGTGACAGCAGGGACGTGGAGCTCTGTGTGTGTAAACACAGAGCTCCACGTCCTGTCAGAGGAGAGGAGACCGATGCTGTGTCCCTTGTACATAGGGACACAGCATCGGTCACCTCCCCCCAGTCAGTCCCCCTCCACACACAATTAGAACACACCCAGGGAATACATTTAACCCCTTCCTCACCCCCTAGTGTTAACCCCTTCCCTGCCAGTCACATTTATACAGTAATTAGTGCATTTTTATAGCACTGAACGCTGTATAAATGTGAATGGTCCCAAAATTGTGTCAAAAGTGTCCGATACGTCCGCCGCAATATCGCAGGCCTGACAAAAAAATCACAGATTGCCGCCATTACTCGTAAAAAAAAAAAAAAAAAAAATACTGTGAAGCATATGCTTCAGTGTAATTCTCCCTGCTTGTTTTAGTTATATTGTGTGTGTTAGAGGTAAAAAGGGTTCATGTGTTACAGGCTGATTGAGATGTTAATGACCCTTCTTCAGCCAGCTCCCTAGTTCAAATGGTAATTGATTTATTGTGTGTGTGAAGGAGACCGGCCTTACTGTTTACAATGATTAGATAAGTGGTATGTTAATTATTCTGATTGCTTCAGTGTAGTAACTACCTCCACTGATGTCATTATCTAAAGAAATGTGTCTGCATAGTCGGCTCCGACGTGTCTCCTATAATCTGTATGGGAAACCCCACTGTGTGAGGGGGGGGCGGAGATTTCATTGTTCCTAACAGGTTGTAACCACATATAAGCTGAGAGTTGTGTCATTAAAGTGTGTTGTTCCAGCGGTAAGCTTGTCTCATGTATGGCTTTTTGGGGCGACTCCAGGAATATCCCTCCTCGTGGAATATTGGGGTGATTTTCGTTATGGGAAGAAGGGAACGTTGACGGGGATATCATTGTAATACCGTCACAAATACATAAATCTATCCCCTATTTTGTAAACGCTATAACTTTTGCACAAACCAATCGATAAACGCTTATTGCGATTTTTTTAACAAAAATATGTAGAAGAATACGTATCGGCCTAAACCGAGGGAATTTCTTTTTTTTTTAAATGGGGATATTATTATAACAAAAAGTAAAAAATATTGTGTTTTTTTAAAAATTTTCTGTCTTTTTCTGTTTATAGCGCAAAAAATAAAAATCGCAGAGATGATCAAATACCACCAAAAGAAAGCTCTATTTGTGGGAAAAAAATGATAAAAATATAATTTGGGTACAGTTTTGTATGACCGCGCAATTGTCATTCAAAATGCGTCAGCGCTGAAAATTGGTCTGGGCACGAAGGGGGTTTAAGTGCCCAGTAATGAAGTGGTTAAAGAGCCACCTCTGTCTGAGGGGGACATGCAAGGAAAATAAAAAACAGCATTTTAGCTTGCACATGATTGGATGATGAAATCAGCAGAGCTTCCCCTCATTTCAGATCTACCCCTCAGATTTACAGTGACTGCACTTCCAAGTGCACTTGTAGTGCAAAGTGGTTTTGCCTTTAGTAAATAACCCCCTTAGAGTAGGTTAAAGCGGAGTGCCACCCAAAAGTGGAACTTCCGCTTTAAGCACTCCTCGCCCCCTTACATGCCACATTTGGCATGTCATTTTTTTGGGAGTGGGGAGTGTGGGCTTCGGTAGGAGTGGGACCTCCTATCCCACTCCCTACTTCCACCCAGGGACCGCCTAGGTGACTCCTCCTCTCGTCTTAGGCGGCCCCTCCCGCTAGGAGATCGCCTGTCCACTCCTAGAGCGCAGCGCGACTCGCGCATGCGCAGTGAGTGCCCGGCCGCGAAGCTGAAAGCTGTCACGGCCGGGTGCCCACACTGTGAATAGAGGCGCCGCAGAGAGGGGGGGTGCATCGCTGGACCATGGAGCAGGTAAGTGTATGTTTATTAAAAGTCAGCAGCTACACTTTTTGTAGCTGCTGACTTTTAATAAACAGTAAAAGGCTGGAACTCCGCTTTAAACTTCCACTAAACTCTGGTTTAAAAAAGTTCTATGCAAGTATGTATTAACCTAACCCCTTCAATACCGGACACTTTCACCCCCTTCCTGTTTTCAGCTTTCAGCGCGGTCACACTTTTCTATGACAATTGCGCGGTCATGCAACACTGTACCCAAATAAAACTTTTAGCACAACTAGAGATTTCTTTTAGTGGTATTTAATCACTACTGGTTTTTTTTTATTTGTCTATAAAAAAAACAAAAACCAGTGTCAGTTAGTGTCAGATTTTCCGCCACACTATAACAGTCCCACTATAATTTGCACACAAGTGTGTCTTGCCTACAGTCAGGCATGGTGGTGGGAGTGTCATGGTCGGGGGCTGCATGAGTGCTTCCGGCACTGGGGAGCTACAGATCATTGAGGGAACCATGAATGCCGACATGTACTGTGACATACTGAAGCAGAGCATGATCCCCTCCCTTCAGAGACTGGGCCGCACATAGGCAGGATCTCCTTTTCAGCAGCTTTGCTAATGGACAATGGCAGTGCTATCCCTGCTACGTTCAGCCACAGCCCTCCCCTGTTCTCCCAGGCTTTCCCATTCCATCTGGTCAGATTGGCACCTACAAAGAAGAAGGAGGAACATCAGTTTCTCCCTCTCCTCTGTGAAAACTGAAGTGATGAAGATTTCATCACTTCCAGCATTGGTTCTGCATTTACCTGGCCTTGGAGGGCAGAGGAGGGATCAGGGGTCTAATAAACCCCACAAGAGGATATGTCACTACCCAAGGTATGATAAATATCACCAGTTTTGTTTTTGTTAAGGATTATCTGAAAGACGGGTTTCAAATGTTTCGACAGGGGCGCAGTTTTAGTGCTTGCCATAGGCGCCATTTTCACTAGATACGCCTCTGTCTCCGATGTGCATATTTAGCCCATTCTTCTGTATTTTTGTCTCTTGTAGCCCCGGCTGAGTTCGTCCAGCACCCGCAGTCCATTTCCCGGCCCGTTGGCACTACAGCCATCTTCACATGTCTGGCCCAGGGAGAGCCACCGCCTCAGATCACATGGCTGAAGAATGGGCAGGAGCTGGAGCCCAATGGACATATCAAGCTGAAGAATAACAACAGGTATGATGGGAAAAAGAGGCAGCGGTGAGAAGATATAGAACAGCTGTGACTGCTGATAAATGACGCGGATACCTTTAACCACTTTACAACCAAGGACGTCATATGACGTCCTGGGCTTTGTGCGGTGATATCTGAATGATGGGAGCAGCTACAGGCATCATTCAGATATGACCGTCTTCAGCCGCCGATTCTGTGCACAATAAGAACGATCAAAGTGGCAGTTCCACCGCTTGATTGTTCCTATAGGTGGCGGGAGGGGACGTCCCTCCCCTCCCGCCGCCATTCGGTGCTTCTCCGGGCTCTCCCGAGCCCGGAGAGCGAATCGGCCGGCGCTTGCTGGGAAAGCATGGGAAAGCATAGAGATGACTGGTGACAATAGGGCAGAGCTGGGCAGCAGTAGTAACATAACTTCACACTGAAATATCAGGACACAGAACAGGACTAAAAAATCAAGGGACAAGGGAATCTAAACTGGGATAGTTGGCAGGTATGAGGCAGCTGCTTTGGGCCCCACAACAATGACAGGGCCCATGGCAGCTGCCCCTTTTGCCCTGCCATAAAAGTAGGGGATCTTCAACTGGCCGGACATTCGAGAGGTGGAGAACCTCTTGCCCTTGAGCCCAGTGACCTAGAATTACTGACCTGTAGCGACTCATTATCTAAACCGGTCTCCAGTTTATACAAAGACCTCTTCAAGGAAACACCTAAATTGTTGGAACCTTGCAGATGGGCGTGGGAGGCTGTGACCTCGGGACTGGACAGAGATGACTGGGATGATGTCTGGGGATCTGCAATTCAGTACCTGGTCTCTATTAGGGACAGACTTATTCATTATAAATTTCTGCACAGGATTTACCTGACTCCAGCCAGACATGCTAGAATGTTTGGGAATCTGCAGTTCCTATGCTGGCGGTGCTCCACGCCCTTAGCAAATTTTATGCATGTCTTTTGGGACTGTCCTCAGGTTAAACCCTACTGGCAAGATGTAGCAAGTTACATTCGGTCGGTCACCTCTATTTCAATTCCCATGACCAGGGCAGCTGATAGGGGGGGACCACCAGTCCTCCTGTAGGGGGCCCGGTCACACAGGGGGGCCCGAACAGCAAGGGGAATTGGTGCGGAGGATTCCCTTTGCGGTTCTCTGCAGCAGCTGAAAACCAGTTTCTCCCCCTCCTGCTGGCTTTCAGATGCTGCGGGTAGAGACACAGACACAGGGCAGGGTTCCTATAATTGATTCCTTGACAGCAATCCCCCTCCATGTTCTGCCTGCTTCTGATCCCCCCCCCCCCGCCCCCCCTCCGCAGCTACAGGCTTCCCTGTCCTGTAAAAAAATAACAAATTATAATTAAATATTGTAATAAATCATTTTTAAAAATGATAAAATAAATAAATAATAAATAATATAATAATTAATAAATAAATATTAATAATAATAATAATAATATAATAATAATTAATAAATAAAATAATTGCAAAATGTTCAACATTTTTTTTTCTTCACTGGCAACTGTGTTATAGCCAGGAATGTACTGGCCATCTGGACTACCGGGAGATTCCCGGTGGGCCGGTGGCTCAGTGGGTCGGTCGGAGGTCCGCGGCGATCTACCCGTCAATCGCCGACAGCTGGCGCCTGACAGGTAGATCAAGATTTAGCGAGCATGCAGAGTAGCGCAGGAAGCGCGTGTAATATATTCTCTCTCCTGTCACGGCACTCACGCTGCTCCCTGGCAGCCCCTCCTCCCTGATGTGTCCCGTTTCCTGATGTGCCCCGATGTGCTTTGCCTCAATGTGGTGTGCCCTGATATGCTGTGATGGGCCCTGTACGTGTTGTGCCCTGATGTGCCCCGTACCCTGATGTGCTGTGCCCTGATGTGTTGAGCTCTGTACAATGCCCTGATGTGCACTGCAGAGCCGATCCTAGGCAGGGTGCACAGGGTGCATTGCACCCAGGCGCCTGCAGAGGTGGGGGCGCCAAACATCTAACAGACTCTCTAACAGAAGCCCTCTCTGTGTCCATCAGAGAGGCCCCCCTCCAGGTCCCAATAAAGTACTCTGCTTCTCTTCATGTAATTTGTTTATTGTTAAGAGATCTTGTAAAGATCCCAGGGTAATGAAGACTTTGTGGAGGAGCATCTCTGTGGTTGAGTCTTTGCCATAGAAACATTTGTAAAGGGGAGGAGTTAGTAAAATGACGATGCCCGTGTGGGGGCGCCAGAAATATTTCTGCACCCAGGCGCCTGTGACCCTAGGATCGGCCCTGGTGCACTGTACCCTGATGTGTTGTGCCCCGGGCTGGTCTGGATGAAGTCCAGGGCCAAATTTTTGTCCCAGTCCAGCCCTGGTGATAGCCGGTGGTTGTTTGCCACACCTTGTGGCCTGCTGTTGTATGTATGCTTAAAACGAAATAAAAAAAATATTTTCAAAAAAATAAATGCAATTACCTACAGCAGCTACTCACATTTAATAGCTAGATTCAGGTAGGGCGGCTTAACTTTGTGCGGGCGTAGCGTATGTTATTTACGTTACGCCGCCGCAATTTAGAGAGGCAAGTGCAGTATTTACAAAGCACTTGCTCCGTATGTTGCGGCAGGGTAGCGTAAATTGGCCAGCGTAAGCCCGCCTAATTCAAATGTGGAAGAGGTGGGCGTGTTTTATGGAAATTAATCGTGACCCCCACATAAATGACGCTTCGAACGAACGGCGCATGCGCCGTCCGTGGACGTATCCCAGTGCGCATGCTCCAAATCACGTCGCAAATAGTCAATGCTTTCGACGTGAACGTAACCTACGCCCAGCCCTATTCTGAATCGTCTTACGCAAACGACGTAAAACGTGAAAAATGCGACGCTGTTCCGACGTCCATACTTAACCACTTCCAGACCTTAGGTGTTTTTCAGATTTGGTGTTTGCAAGACTAAAACAGTTTTTTCTGCTAGAAAATTACTTAAAACCCCCAAACATTATATATATTTTTTTCTAACACCCTAGAGAATAAAATAGTGGTCATTGCAATACTTTTTGTCACACCGTATTTGCGCAGCGGTCTTACAAGCGCACTTTTTTTGGAAAAAAAAATCACTTTTTTTAATTAAAAAATAAGACAACAATACATTTGGCCCAATTTTTTTATATATTGTGAAATATAATATTACGCAGAGTAAAATGATACCCAACATGTCACGCTTAAAAATTGCGCCCGCTCGTGGCATGGCGTCAAACTTTTACCCTTAAAAATCTCGATAGGCGACGTTTAAAAAATTCTATAGGTTGCATTTTTTGAGCTACAGAGTAGCTCTGGGGCTAGAATTATTGCTCTCGCTCTAACGATCGCGGCGATACCTCACTTGTGTGATTTGAACACCGTTTTCATATTGCGGGCGCTACTCGCGTATGCGTTCGCTTCTGCGTGCAAGCTTGTCGGGACGGGGCGCTAAAAAATTTTTTTTTGTTTTCTTATTTATTTTATTACTTTTTACACTGAAAAAAAAAAAAATTTGATCACTTTTATTCCTATTATAAGGAATGTAAACATCCCTTGTAATAGAAAAAAGCATGACAGGTCCTCTTAAATATGAGATCTGGGGTCAAAATGATCTCAGATCTCATATTTAGACTAAAATGCAAGAAAAAAAAAAAAAATTGAAACTGTCATTTTTTCAAATGACAAAAAAAAAAATGTTTCTTTAAGAGGCTGGGCGGGACTGACGTTTTGACGTCACTTCCGCCCAGCAGAGCTATGGGGACGGGCGAAGAAGATTTTTCCTTCAGTCTCGTCCCCAGTCAGCAGCCGAACGCACCCGATCGCGGAGGGCGCGGGAGAGCGGCGGGAGGGGGGGGGCCCCTCTCCCGCCACCGATAACGGCGATCTCGCGGCGAATCAGCCGCGAAGACCGCCGTTATCGTGTACAGGACCGCGCGCACTAAAGATGGATACCAAGAGGACGTACATCGTCGTGCGCAGGTCTGGAAGTGGTTAACATTGGCTGCCACCATCTTTTTGGTGGTTTATCCTTATGCCTGAAAACGCCTATCTTTACTGCAACGGGCGTGCGTACGTTCGTGAATAGGCGTATCTTGCTGATTTACATATTCTAGGCATAAATCAGCGTACACGCCCCTAGCGGCCAGCGTAAATATGCAGCTAAGATACGACGGCGTAGGAGACTTACGCCGGTCGTATCTTAGCAACATTTAAGCGTATCTCAGTTTGAGAATACGCTTAAATATACGACGGCGCGGATTCGGACTTACGACTTATCTACTGATACGACGGCGTAACTGTACCTGAATCTAGCTAAAAGTGTATAGTAGAAGGAACATGTATAAGAAGATCTCTGATAAGCTAAGTGTTGTTGCTCTTTGCACATCTTCGGGGGGCTCTGTGCAGGACCTTACAAAATATAAGCCTGCACTCATTCCCCATTCATATTAGCAAAATCTAATTTTCTAAAGACTCTTTGGAATTGCTGCCAGGAGGTTGAGAAGTTGAGGTGTATCCAGGCCATAATCCTTCTCTGCTATTATGGGATATGAGTAATCCCACCACGGCTGGGGTGTTAATATTACCGAACAGCATGACCCCCACTCCAGTTTGTCATCTTGATGGTCTAAGCTGCTTCACTTTCTGGGGTCACACCCATCCAGAGAGGTGGTTGTAATCTTGGACGATAGGGAGAATGGGGGGGGTACAAGTATCCAGGAAACATTACCATGGTAACCCGTAACTAGGGCTCAGAGCTGTATTGATCCCCCCCTCCCTACCCTCTCCATGGTAATTAAAGTCTTTCATTTCAATAGAAAGAGGCCTCCAGCCAGAAGGGTCCCTGACTTCAACTTTTAGATGCTTAACCCCTTGACTGAACTATTTTTAAAGCCCCTTTGCTAATGACGGGGGAAATCACTGGCGAGGAGAAGGTTAAAGCGAGTAAAGTTTACCGGTGAAGAAAAAACGCAGAATAGAGCGACCACGTTTTAATTGGGCCTCGTTCCAGTGACCCAAGAACCACAGGGGTAACTATCGGGCTTGGAAAAGGTTAACCCGAGATAAATGAGAGGCTACCCCATACATTTGCAAAATTAATCAACCAAGACCATTACCTAATACATCGGATAAAACCAGACAGATGATTGTAATTCCGGCACAAAGGGGCCAACAAGCAGATGCAATGTCTGGGCACACAAAGGGGACTTAATGTTCTGTATTAAATTGCATTATTAATTGATAATATGATCACTGGCTGTCATTCGTAATCACTCTGTTCCGCCTGGTGATTTGGGAAGACGTACCACCTCCTCTGCTGGGTGCTTGTGCCATGCATCCACAGCAGGCATCTACAACAGCTTCCTCCAGTTGGGTTGGCCTGGGCCCTTTCTGTCCAATGTCTGCTTCTTGATAAATGCATCCAAAGTACATATTAAAATGTCAGCTACTGTGTCATTAGGGCCATACAAATGAAAATTGCTGCTGATCAGGAATTAACAACCTACTTTTAACCTTTCTATGTTCTCATTATCCTATTTATGTTAATCCATTGGGATATTTGGCACAGCAGGAAAGGGCTTCCAGGACACTGAACCCTTCGACCGTTCCTAACTTTACATGTGACACCTGCCCTCACGCAGTCAGGGCAGCTATCACAAATTTTGGGGCCCCTTACACAGCTTTAGGCAGGGCCCCCCTGGAGCAGAGAACCGGGGGGGAGGTAGGGTGACCACTAGGCCCGTCGCTACAGGACATGCAAAACAAACAATTGCTTGGAGCCCCGAGCTGGTCTGGGGTTTCCTTTCACTGGGCTAGATTCACATAGATTAGCGGATCTTTAGATCCGCGTAATCTATGTGATTTACGATCCGCCGGTGCAATTTAGCGAGGCTAGTGCAGTATTCACAAAGCACTTACCTCGAAACTTGCACCGTCGGATCGTAACTCCCCCGGCGGAATTCAAATTCCGCGGCTAGGGGGAGTGTACAATTTACGATTTAACTGCGCATGCGTCGCCGGCGAAATTTGCCAGTGCGCATGCTCCAAATGACGTCGCGAGGACGTCATTGTTTTCGGCGGCAACGTCAATTGCGGCCATCCGTATTCCAGACCGACTTACGCAAACGACGTAAAAATTTGAAACTCGGCGCGGGAACGACGGCCATACTTAACATTAGCTACCCCTCATATAGCAGGGGTAACTATCCGCCGGAAAAAGCCGAACGCAAACGACGTAAAAAAAAAGCGACGGGCGGGCGTTCGTTTCTGAATCGGCGGTTCTCCTCATTTGCATATCCGACGCGTAAAAGACCGAGGCGACACCTAGCGGCCGGCGGGAGATTGCAGCCGAAGATCTGACGGTGTAAGTCACTTACACCAGTCGGATCTAAGGGAGATCTATGCGGAATAGATCCGACCGTCGGATCCCAGAGATACGATGGCGGATCAGGAGATACGCCGTCGTATCTCTTTGTGAATCTGGCCCACAGGCTGTAGCATGGCCGAGCTCCTCTTCCTTCCTCCTGGAGTCCTGTCAGTCCGGCCCGGTACTGCTCGTGGTACAGGAGATTCAGTTTCCTGTTCCCGGACGGATTGACAGGAAGTGCACACTGACACGTAGATCCGCGTATCTTTCCGGCGGCGTAACGTATCCGATTTACGTTACGCCTCCGCAACTTAGACGGGCAAGTGCTGTATTCTCAAAGCACTTGCTCCGTAAGTTGAGGCGTAGCGTAAATCGGCCGGCATAAGCCCGCCTAATTCAAATGCGGGACAGGGGGGCGTGTTTTATGTTAATGTTCTGTGACCCAATGTGATTGACGTTTTTCCCGAAGGGCGCATGCGCCGTCCGTGGAATTTCCCAGTGTGCATTGCTCCTAATACGCCGCAAGGACGTCATTGGTTTCGACATGAACGTAAACGATGTCCAGCCCCATTCACGGATGACTTACGCAAACGACGTAACTTTTTCAAATTTCGACGCGGGAATGACGGCCATACTTAACATTGGTACGCCGCACTTACGTCACCATATAGCAGGGGTAACTATACGCCGGGAAAAGCCTAACGTAAATGGAGTAAATGTACTGCGTCAGCCGGGCATACGTTCGTGAATTTGCGTATCTAGCTGATTTACATATTTAGACACGTAAATCAGCGTACACGCCCCTAGCGGCCAGCGTAAATATGCAGTTACGATCCAACGGCGTAAGAGACTTACGCCTGTCGGATCTAAGGGAAATCTATGCGTAACTGATTCTATGAATCAGGCGAATAGATAAAACGGCGCAACTCAGAGATACGACGGCGTATCTGGAGATACGCCGTTGTATCTCCACTGAGAATCTGGCCCTGAGTGCTCACTTCCTGTCAGTCCGGCTGGGAACACAGTTAACTGAATCTTCTGTACCGCACAGTACCCGGCCCGGGTACTATCTGGAAGGGGACTGGGGACCCATAATGATAGAACACTGGACTGACAGGAGGAAGAGGAGCTCGGCCACACTACAGCGGCAGCCTACAAGGAAGAAGGGGAGGTGAGAATAGAAAAACATAGGGACTAGGGAGGGGAGGGGGAGGAGTAAGAACATGGGTGTAAAAAATGAGTGTAGCGATAACTTAGGCTTTGCGTGTGGGGGGGGGGGGTGCTTGGGGGCCCCAAATTCCCTCAAATGGCCCTGGTGACCATGTGTCCCGGATTGCCCGGGACAGTCCCGCATTTTGCAGGTCTGTCCCGGGCACATTCATTCCAGGACAATACAGTGTCCCGGAATGAAACTGACACAGCCACCCCACGGGCCAATCTGAGGCCCCCAAAAAAGGCCGCCACATCACTGCTTTACTCACTGACAGTACTTGTCCTGGCCGGGAATGCCTGGAGGAGCACAGTCCCCGCCCCCTGCTTGTGATTGGGAAAATCATAAATCCCGCCTCTTGTGTCCAATCACTGTGCTGTGATTTGTTACAGCACAAGCTGATTTTTGGGAAGGGAGGGTGTCCCTGAATGGTAGTTTGGAAATGTGGTCACCCTAGGGGGAGGGGCCCTCCTCTCTACTGCCGCGAGTTGATAAGCGCGCGGGGGGGGGGGGGGGGGGTAAGGTTGTGGTAATGAAAGTGTCATCCCTTCTCGGGACAGGGGGGGGGGGGGGTTGGTGCTGACGAACAAAACAAAGTCAAGTCAAGTCTTCTCTTCTCTCTCCTGCCTTGAGTTGCTAAAGTCAGGCCAAAAAAAAGGTGTGGGAGGGAGGGGGGGGGTTAGGGCTAGGACAGTTGGGTCCTGTACCCCCTGATGGCGGCCCTGCACACAGTGCAACCTCTGCTAAGTCCACATGTGTCAAACACAAGGCCCAAGGGCTAAATCCAACCTATCACACCTTTTCTACAGATGCAGCCCCCCCCCTCGTCTCAGCCCCCACCCTGTCTCAGCAATTGGAAGCAGAGAGGAGGACAGAACTCCTCCGCCAGATCCTGCGCTTCTCTATGCAGTCACTGAGATGCTAAATTCTGTCCTCCCATCTCAGCAGTCGGCAGAAGAGAGGAGGATGGAACTCCTCCTACAGATCCTGGCTGTACCTCTCTGTGCGCAGCTGCAGCACCCCTTGTCTCCGCCTCCCCTGTTCTCAGCCATACCTCCCAACTTTCTGAAATGGGAATGAGGGACACCTATCAGCAAAAGCATGCAGGCATAGGACACACCCCTTGCCAAGCCCCCTTAAAGGAGAATTGTACAAAAAAACAAGATTGGTTAAACCCACAAGTGCTTTTTTCATCGAATGTGACGAGCGCCGGCTCGTCGTAGTTCGATGACGTCACCGCGTTCTTGCAATTCAAAAGAACGGCGGTTCTTTTGAATGGCCGTCTGTATACACAACTTTGCAAGACAAGATTGCCAGGAATCCCAATGGGATTCCCAGCCGTGTGTACAGGGCCTAAAGAAAAAATAATAGAACTTCCATGTTACATTCTGTGTAAAGCCCACTGGAAGCCACAAATATCATAGTGTCCTGATATGTAAATAACAGTTAGCTCCCATGGGCTCTGGGTCATGCACTTCCACCTTCTGTGTCCTTCCATTGGCCATGCCAACCACTCTGATGGGTTGTCTTACTAACTAACAGTAATGTACAGCTGGTGTGAATGGATGGGCCAGAGCTTGCTTCCATGGGAGCTGGTTGCTCTTTGAATAACACAGCTCCCGGGTATTCCATGTGTAGGGTCTGGTTACTTTAGGTACCGGTGCTAGTTAAATTTAGAGGTACATCAGAGTGTAGTTAAACTCTGATCCAAATTGTTATGTGCAAAACAGGGTCTCTGTCTCAGCTTGGCTGTGCTGTGGGCTCATTCTGTTGTACTGGGGTGTTCTTCCAACCCCGGTGCTGCAGGTGGCAGCAGTAGAGTCAAGATTTGGGTGCTCTTTCCCAGCAGCCAATCAGGAGGGTTTGACCTTGTTGTGCATGCTGGGGGGGTATTTAAGGGGCAGACGCCATTGGTCTGGGTTTGTCTTCTTCGTCCAGTGTGGCACCCACCTTTAGGGTGACCACATCACGGCGTTATGGCCTACCTGGCCGGGGCGTGCGTGCCACGCGGTGTTCCTAGTTCCGGGACCATGCTGGCCCGGAGCATCTGAACAGCGACGGGGACCCAGTGATCGACTGGGTTCCCACCTTTGAGGATCCCAAGCTGTACTGCTCTTCGGTGGAGAGTCCTTCTGAGGAGCGCCATTGAGAGGCTGGCGATCCAAAAGGGTCTCGACAAACCACCGGGGATCAAGGTATCCGGACACTGAAGGATTGATCACCTGTCAGTCGGTACCTGGGCGACAAGTTGAAGGAGATCCAGGTGTAACTCATCTAAGGAGGATTATCTCCGTAACTACAAATCAGAGAGGGCCTGTGGCAGAGGCGTCTTTCTGAAGTTCACCAAGGAGGGTCTGTGGCAGAGACTTTTCCTCAAGTTCACCAAGGAGGGTCTGTGGCAGAGACTTTATCCTACAAATGTCCGAGTGATACTCCGGCTGCCAGGTCAGTGAGAGAGGCCTTTCCGGGTACACTAAACCCACTCAGGCAGGAGTGGCGCAGAGAAAGTATTAGACATGTGCATTCGTTTTCGTCCAAATGCATTTTCGTCCGAATTTCAGGTATTTTCGTTATCGTTTTAACAAACGATAATGAAAGCACAGAAAACGAAAACCGAAAGATCCGACATAAACAAATGCTTTATTTTCGTTTTCATTGCAGTCGAATGAGAGAGAAAAGGTTCGACAGAGAGAAAAGATTTGACATTATAGAGACATGAAGAAGAGTCGACATAGAGTGAAAAGATTTGAAATAGAGTGAAAAGATTTGAAATAGAGTGAAAAGATTTGAAATAGAGTGAAAAGATTTGAAATAGAGAGAAAAGATTCCACATAGAGAGAAAAGATTCAACATAGAGAGAAAAGATTCAACATAGAGAGAAAAGATTCAACATAGAGAGAAAAGATTCGACATAGAGAGACATTTTTTTTTTTAAAGATTCTATCGAATCTTCTTTTTCTTTTTTTTTTTCTTCTTCTTCTTCTTCTTCTTAGAACATTCGACAGACACCATAAGCCTTCAATGACAGATTCGACCTTAATTGTGCCTAACCTTAACTCCATTAGTCCAATATTATTCTACATAAAGAGAAAAGATTCAACATAGAGAGAAAAGATTCGACATAGAGAGAAAAGATTTGACATAGAGAGAAAAGATTTGACATAGAGAGAAAAGATTCGACATAGAAAAGATTCGACATAGAAAAGATTCGACATAGAGAGAAAAGATTTGACATAGAGAGACATAAAGATTCGATATAGAGAGAAAAGATTCGACATAGAGAGACATTAAGATTCGACATAGAGAGACATGAAAAGTCAAAAAAATAATTTTTTTTAAAGATTCTGTTGAATCTTCTTTTTTTTCTTCAGAGGAACATTCGACAGACACCATAAGCCTTCAATGACAGATTCGACCTTAATTGTGCCTAACCTTAACTCCATTAGTCCAATATTATTCTACATAAAGAAAAAAGATTTGACATAGAGAGAAAAGATTCGACATTATAGAGACATGAAGAAGAGTCGACATAGGGAGAAAAGATTTGACATAGAGAGAAAAGATTTGACATAGAAAAGATTTGACATAGAGAGAAAAGATTCGACATAGAGAGACATGAAGAGTCAATTTTTTTTTTTTTTTAAGATTCTGTCGAATCTTTTTTTTTTTTTTTTTATTCTTAGAACATTCGACAGACACCATAAGAATTCAATGACAGATTCGACCTTAATTGTGCCTAACCTTAACTTCATTAGTCCAATATGATTCGACATAAAGAGAAAAGATTCGACATAGAGAGAAAAGATTCGACATTATAGAGACATGAAGAAGATTCGACATAGAGAGAAAAGATTTGACATAGAGAGAAAAGAGTAGACATTATAGAGACATGAAGAAGATTCGACATAGAGAGAAAAGATTCGACATAGAGAGAAAAGATTCGACATTATAGAGACATGAAGAAGATTCGACATAGAGAGAAAAGATTTGACATAGAGAATAGATTCGACATTATAGAGACATGAAGAAGATTCGACATAGAGAGAAAAGATTCGACATAGAGAGAAAAGAGTAGACATTATAGACATGAAGAAGATTCGACATAGAGAGAAAAGATTCGACATAGAGAGACATGAAGATTCAACATGGAGAGACGTGAAGAGTCAAATTTTTTTTTTTAAAGATTCTGTCGAATCTTCTTTTTTTCGACCGACACCATAAGCCTCCAATGACAGATTCGACCTTAATTTGGATTTTCGGACGAATGCATTTTTTTTAACGAAAAACGAAATAAATAAAAACGAATTTCGGGAGTAACTAAATAAATTTATTTTTCGGACGAAAACGAAATTACGAAACAAAATATTTCAGTGTGCACATGTCTATAAAGTATTACGCTTGGGAGCAGGACTGTTTCCTATCATCACGCCTGAATCTGCTGTTCTCTCTCTTCTTCAACTTTACCTCACCACAAGTTTTATTGTTTTTACCCGGCTGGGTATTAAAGAGCACCTGTTGCGGACATTCCTTTACTTCTACTACATGCAATACGCATCATTCACCTCTAGGAATTCGGGGGAGCCATGAGGTAAATGTGCCGCCCCAAAACAACCAGCAGCTCCTCCTAGGGTAGTGCTACACATGCTTCTAAGATGCCCTACAGTGAACTAAAAGAGGGGCACATGAAATAGAAATAAAAAGGGAAGTTTATTGTTTGGTTCCACCCATGAGCACACTTTGAGGCTCCTTCTGGCGCTCCCTTTAAGATGTGTGATTAGAAGGATTTGAGAAAGCTGCTTGACTCTCTTTTAATTGCTTTGTAAAAGCTTGTTGAGCCCGGTGTGGCAGACTGGGCAACAGACTGGCATTCCAATCCAAGATTAACTTGTTTAATTGTAATACATTTAAACCATAACATCCCATCCCAGGAGCATATCGGTGGATCATGTTCCTTTTTAAAGACCTTTTCAACCTAATACACTCTAGAGCTGCCTTCCTCAACCTTTTTACCCCAGAAGAACTCTTGATATAATCTTTTAGGTCTCAAAGACCCTTCAATGTCTCGAAGAACTCCCGCTAAAACCAGTTCATTGTGCGTCAGAGGGAAAGGGGCCCTTTTATTGGTGGCCAGTGGGAAGAATGCTCCTTACATTGGTGATCAGTGGGAAGAATGTCCCTTACATTGGTGATCAGTGGGAAGAATGCTCCTTACATTGGTGATTAGTGAGAAGAATGTTCCTTACATTGGTGATCAGTGGGAAGAATGTCCCTTACATTGGTGATCAGTGAGAAGAATGTCCCTTACATTGGTGATCAGTGAGAAGAATGTCCCTTACATTGGTAGTCAGTGGGAAGAATGTTACTTACATTGGTGATCAGTGAGAAGAATGCTCCTTACATTGGTGATCAGTGGGAAGAATGTTCCTTACATTGGTGATCAGTGAGAAGAATGTCCCTTACATTGGTGATCGGTGAGAAGAATGTTCCTTACATTGGTGATCGGTGAGAAGAATGTCCCTTACATTGGTGATCAGTGGGAAGAATGTTCCTTACATTGGTGATCAGTGAGAAGAATGCTCCTTACATTGGTGATCAGTGGGAAGAATGTCCCTTACATTGGTGATCAGTGAGAAGAATGTCCCTTACATTGGTGATCAGTGAGAAGAATGTCCCTTACATTGGTAGTCAGTGGGAAGAATGTTACTTACATTGGTGATCAGTGAGAAGAATGCTCCTTACATTGGTGATCAGTGGGAAGAATGTTCCTTACATTGGTGATCAGTGAGAAGAATGTCCCTTACATTGGTGATCGGTGAGAAGAATGTTCCTTACATTGGTGATCGGTGAGAAGAATGTCCCTTACATTGGTGATCAGTGGGAAGAATGTTCCTTACATTGGTGATCAGTGAGAAGAATGTTCCTTACATTGGTGATCAGTGGGAAGAATGTTCCTTACATTGGTGATCAGTGAGAAGAATGTCCCTTACATTGGTGATCGGTGAGAAGAATGTTCCTTACATTGGTGATCGGTGAGAAGAATGTCCCTTACATTGGTGATCAGTGAGAAGAATGTCCCTTACATTGGTGATCAGTGAGAAGAATGTCCCTTACATTGGTAGTCAGTGGGAAGAATGTTACTTACATTGGTGATCAGTGGGAAGAATGTCCCTTACATTGGTGATCAGTTGGAAGAATGTCCCTTACATTGGTGGTCAGTGGGAAGAATGTTCCTTACATTGGTGATCAGTGGGAAGAATGTTCCTTACATTGGTGATCAGTGAGAAGAATGTCCCTTACATTGGTGATCAGTGAGAAGAATGTCCCTTACATTGGTGATCAGTGGGAAGAATGTCCCTTACATTGGTGATCAGTGAGAAGAATGTTCCTTACATTGGTGATCAGTGAGAAGAATGTTCCTTACATTGGTGATCAGTGAGAAGAATGTTCCTTACATTGGTGATCAGTGAGAAGAATGTCCCTTACATTGGTGATCAGTGGGAAGAATGTTACTTACATTGGTGATCAGTGAGAAGAATGTTCCTTACATTGGTGATCAGTGAGAAGAATGTTCCTTACATTGGTGATCAGTGAGAAGAATGTCCCTTACATTGGTAGTCAGTGGGAAGAATGTTACTTACATTGGTGATCAGTGGGAAGAATGTTCCTTACATTGGTGATCAGTGGGAAGAATGTTCCTTACATTGGTGATCAGTGAGAAGAATGTCCCTTACATTGGTGATCAGTGAGAAGAATGTCCCTTACATTGGTGATCAGTGGGAAGAATGTCCCTTACATTGGTGATCAGTGGAAAGAATGTTCCTTACATTGGTGATCAGTGGGAAGAATGCTCCTTATATTGGTGATCAGTGGGAAGAATTCTCCTTACATTGGTAGTCAGTGGGAAGAATGTCCCTTACATTGGTGATCAGTGGGAAGAATGTCCCTTACATTGGTGATCAGTGGGAAGAATGTTCCTTACATTGGTGATCAGTGAGAAGAATGTCCCTTACATTGGTGATCAGTGAGAATAATGTCCCTTACATTGGTGATCAGTGGGAAGAATGTCCCTTACATTGGTGATCAGTGAGAAGAATGTCCCTTACATTGGTGATCAGTGGGAAGAATGTCCCTTACATTGGTGATCAGTGGGAAGAATGTCTCTTACAGTGGGAAGAATGTCCCTTACATTGGTGATCAGTGGGAAGAATGTCCCTTACATTGGTGATCAGTGAGAAGAATGTCCCTTACATTGGTGATCAGTGGGAAGAATGTTCCTTACATTGGTGATCAGTGAGAAGAATGTCCCTTACATTGGTGATCAGTGAGAAGAATGTCCCTTACATTGGTGATCAGTGAGAAGAATGTTCCTTACATTGGTGATCAGTGGGAAGAATGTCCCTTACATTGGTGATCAGTGGGAAGAATGTCCCTTACATTGGTGATCAGTGAGAAGAATGCTCCTTACATTGGTGATCAGTGAGAAGAATGTTCCTTACATTGGTGATCAGTGAGAAGAATGTTCCTTACATTGGTGATCAGTGGGAAGAATGTCCCTTACATTGGTGATCAGTGGGAAGAATGTCCCTTACATTGGTGATCAGTGAGAAGAATGTTCCTTACATTGGTGATCAGTGAGAAGAATGTTCCTTACATTGGTGATCAGTGAGAAGAATGTTCCTTACATTGGTGATCAGTAGGAAGAATGTTCCTTACATTGGTGGTCAGTGAGAAGAATGTCCCTTACATTGGTGATCAGTGAGAAGAATGTTCCTTACATTGGTGATCAGTGAGAAGAATGTCCCTTACATTGGTGATCAGTGAGAAGAATGTCCCTTACATTGGTGATCAGTGAGAAGAATGCTCCTTACATTGGTGATCAGTGAGAAGAATGTTCCTTACATTGGTGATCAGTGAGAAGAATGTTCCTTACATTGGTGATCAGTGGGAAGAATGTCCCTTACATTGGTGATCAGTGGGAAGAATGTCCCTTACATTGGTGATCAGTGAGAAGAATGCTCCTTACATTGGTGATCAGTGAGAAGAATGTTCCTTACATTGGTGATCAGTGAGAAGAATGTTCCTTACATTGGTGATCAGTAGGAAGAATGTTCCTTACATTGGTGGTCAGTGAGAAGAATGTCCCTTACATTGGTGATCAGTGAGAAGAATGTTCCTTACATTGGTGATCAGTGAGAAGAATGTCCCTTACATTGGTGATCAGTGAGAAGAATGTCCCTTACATTGGTGATCAGTGAGAAGAATGCTCCTTACATTGGTTTAATAAATAATCATAATAAAAAATAAAGCGTATTTGATCGGTTTGCGCAAAAGTTCTAGCATCTACAAAATAGGGAATAGAATTATGGCATTTTTATTTATTTTAATTTTTTTACTAGTAATGGCGGCGATCTGCGATTTTTATTGTGACCGTGACATTGCGGCGGACATATCGGACACTTTTGACACATTTTTGGGACCATTCACATTTATACAGCGATTAGTGCTATAAAACTGGACTGATTACTGTATAAATGTGACTGGTAGGGAAGGGGTTAACACTAGGGGGCGAGGAAGGGGTTAATATGTTCCCTAAAGTGTGTTCTAACTGTAGGGGGGAGGGGACAAGGGTAGGAGACCGATGTGTGTTCCTCTGTACTGGGAACACACATTGGCCACCTCACCGCTGACAGGACATGGATCTGTGTGTTTACACCCCATCATTACACACACAGATCCATGGTCCTGCTGTGATTGCGTGAATCGTGGGTGCCCGGCGGACATTGCGGCCGCCGGGCACGTGCATCGGGTCCCGAGCAATGCGGCGGGGGCGCGCGCGCCCCCTAGCCGCCCAGGAAGGCAAGGATTTCATATGACTTCCACCCGGAGGGAGGGAGGATTCCCGCCCAAGTCATTTTAGGGAAAGTGTTAAATGTAACCATATTGCTACACTTAGAGGCGCCTCTCTTCTATTTTAGACTCAGTTGTGACATGACGCTACTCTTATATCAAGACATCGCTTGTATATCAAGTCAAAATTTGTTAAAATTTTTGGGTTGTCTTGCAAAATGCTCTCAAACCAAGTTACTCTCAAACCAAGGTTTTACTGTATTATAAAGAATTTATATAGCTCCAGCAGTTTGCGCAGTGCTTCTCTAAACAAAGGGAGAGAGTTAGGGTGACCACGTGTCCCGGATTGCCCGGGACAGTCCCGCATTTTGCAGGTCTGTCCCGGGCACATTCATTCCAGGACAATACAGTGTCCCGGAATGAAACTGACACAGCCACCCCCAGGGCCAATCTGATGCCCCCAAAAAGGCCGCCACATCACCGCTTTACTCACTGACAGTACTTGTCCTGGCCGGGAATGCCTGGAGGAGCACAGTCCCCGCCCCCTGCTTGTGATTGGAGAAATCACAAATCCTGCCTTTTGTGTCCAATCACTGTGCTGTGATTCGTTACAGCACAAGCTGATTTTTGGGAAGGGAGGGTGTCCCTGAATGGTAGTTTGGAAATGTGGTCACCCTAGAGTAGAGAGAGAGTACAATTACAATATGTCAGAAACCATGAATCAGACAGAAGTACAGTTAAAGCACACTTGTTTAATAAAAAATATTATTATTAATAATTCCGACGGAATTTCGCTCAAGCTTGGCTTGCATACACACGGGCACACAAAAGTTCTCTGAACTTTCGACTGTCAAGAACGCCGGTGATGTACAACACTTCGACGAGCCAAGAAAATGAAGTTCAATGCTTCCGAGCATGCGTCGCATTGTTTGCGAGCATGCGTCGGAATTTTGCGCGTCGGAATTGCTACAGATGATCTGATTTTTCCGATAGGAATTTTTTTCCCGAGGAAAATTTGAGAACCAGCTCTCAATCTTTTGTTGGCGGAAATTTCCGACAGGAAAAGTCTGATGGAGCCTACGCACGGTCGGAATTTCTGTCCAAAAGCTCACATCGGACTTTTTTGTTGTTGGAATTTCTGATGGTGTGTACAGGGCATAAAGAGGGGATAACCTGTGTAGAGGTTGGTCAGCATGGAAGGAAGGAGATGCAGTAGATCAAGGCAAGAGATAACACGGGAGTGAATTATCAGCTTTGTGGTGTTGTTGGTTAACAAGGGGCGTATTTTGGAAAGATGAAGATGTACTATTGATCTTAATGGAGAAGTCGGGGGGTTGCTATTGGGGGGTGAGGAGATTGGGGAGGAATGGGGGGCTGGAGGAATTATTATGAGTTCAGTTTTTTTTTTTATGTCACAATGTAGAGAATAAGATTTCCTATCATCTGTGCCAGTCTTGCCACACAGAGTTTATCCAGCGCTGAGCAATCCTCTTTTTATTGTTCAGTAAAATTAAACAGATTTCCAGATAAAGACCAAAGTCCTTGCTTGAGTGACAGGTTATTTACATATCTCGTGCCCTAGCTTGAAGACATGCACAGCTTCTGTAAAGTGCATAATTCACATCCCCCTCCCCTCTCCTCCTCTCCTCTCCTCCTCTCCTCTCCTCTCCAGCTCTCCCAGGATTGGCTGTCTTTCCTGTGTTTTGATTAAATGTTTTCAAAATATGGGGTGATCCACAGTTCAGTGTAAACAGCCATCAGAATATACATAGACAAGAAGCTGTGCATGTCTGCAAGCTAGTGCACGAGATATGTAAATAACCTGTCACTCAAGCAAGGACTTTGGTTTGACATTTTTACACATACAGTAGGCCAGTTAGTAGATTAGGGGTGCAGATGATTCTTCAGTAAATACATTCAATTACCCAACAGGTGACCGGTAATGATTGGCTCTGTGTGTGACAGTTCAGTTTATGAGTCTTTGTTCATTTTCTTTCACTTGCAGCTCTTTAACCATCTCTGGGATCAGCCAGGAGGACGAGGCCATCTACCAGTGTATTGCTCAGAATAGCGCAGGTTCCAGTCAAGCCAGCGCCCGGCTTTCTGTAATATGGGCAGAGGGACTGCCTGGGGCTCCTCAAGACATTACTGCCACCACCATATCATCCACCTCTATCCAGGTATCCTGGAGTGAGCCCCTGGAGAACACCCAGGAAATTATTGGATATGTAGTGCACATCCGCAAAACTGAAGGTAAATACCGCTGTGTGGAAGCAGACCAGATGGTATAACAGGGCAGGCCAATTGTGTTGACCTAATGGGGGGGGGGGGGGGGGTAGGATGGATTACAGTACTCCAATGGAAGAGAGTAGGGGAGGGAACCAGATTTTGTCGCTCAGCTTCACCACCATTCACAGAAACGGCGCAGATTCAGAGTTACGTCGGCGTATCTACTGATACGCCGGCGTAAAGCTACCTGAATCTGGCTAAATGTGTTCTAGGCAGGGCAGGACTTAGGGTGGTGGGGGCCCCTGGGTTTGAGTGTTGATGGAGGGGCCCCCTGAAGCCGAGAAGTGGGGGGGTTGGGCCGTCGGGTGGTGCCGTCGATCGAAGCTGATCGAACTTGTTGAGGGGGGGGGTGCCGCCGATCATAGATCTTGAGCGGGGGGTGAAGAGGATTTCTTACCTATCTTCATCAGAAGCGGCATGGCTCTTCCTGCTTCCTCCTCCCGGGGCCCCCTATTGGGCGGGGCCCATGGGCTTGAGCCCAGTCAAGCCCAATGGTAAGTCTGGCCTTGGTAGGTCATGGTGGAAGTGGTGATGTCATCACCCCTCCTATCTACTTCATTACATTGCAATATTTATTTTGATTTTGAGTCAACTTTATTGAAATGTCACAAAGTTCTATTGGCTGCAGCAGTGGCGACCCAAATAAAACATTTATATTTTCAATGATATGATAGTTGTTTTTCCCTAAGGCCGCGTACACACGATCGGTCATAACCGATGAAAACGGACTGAAGGACCCTTTCATCGGCTAACCGATGAAGCTGACTGATGGTCTGATGTGCCTACACACCATCCGTTAAAAAACCGATCGTGTCAGAACTGAACCGATGGACGCCTAACCGATAGGTCAAAACCGATCGTTAGTATGCAAAAGCATCGGTCAAAAAGCCGCGCATGCTCAGAATCAAGTCGACGCATGCTTGGAAGCATTGAACTTCATTTTTTTCAGACATGGATGTTTGGGGTGGAGGTGGAGGAACTTGACTGGCCGGCACAGACTCCTGACCTCAACCCGACAGAACACCTTTGGGATGAATTAGAGCGGAGACTGCGAGCCAGGCCTTCCCGTCGAACAACAGTGCCTGACCTCACAAATACACTTCTGGAAGAATGGTCAAACATTCCCATAGACACTCCTAAACCTTGTGGACGGCCTTCCCAGAAGAGTTGAAGCTGTTATAGCTGCAAAGGGCCAACTCAATATTGAACCCTACGGACGAAGACTGGGATGCCATTAAAGTTCATGTTTCGTGTAAAGGCAGGCGTCCCAATACTTTTAGTAATATAGTGTACATAGGGGATCGAAAGTTTGGGCACCCCAGGTAAAAATTTGTATTAATGTGCATAACGAAGCCAAGGAAAGATGGAAAAATCTCCAAAAGGCATCAAATTACAGATTAGACATTCTTATAATATGTCAAAAAAAGTTAGATTTTATTTCCATTATTTACACTTTCAAAATTACAGAAAACAAAAAAATGGCGTCTGCAAAAGTTTGGGCACCCTGCAGAATTTATAGCATGCACTGCCCCCTTTGCAAAGCTGAGACCTGCCAGTGTCATGGATTGTTCTCAATCATCGTCTGGGAAGACCAGGTGATGTCAATCTCAAAGGTTTTAAATGCCCAGACTCATCTGACCCTCCCCCAACAATCAGCACCATGGGTTCTTCTAAGCAGTTGTCTAGAAAACTGAAACTGAAAATAGTTGTCGCTCACAAAGCTGGAGAAGGCTATAAGAAGATAGCAAAGCGTTTTCAGATGTTAATATCCTCTGTTCGGAATATAATTAAGAAATGGCAGTCATCAGGAACAGTGGAAGTTAAAGTAAGATCTGGAAGACCAAGAAAAATATCAGAAAGAACAGCTCGCAGGATTGTGAGAAAAGCAATTCAAAACCAACGTTTGACTGCACGATCCCCTCCAGAAAGATCTGGCAGACACTGGAGTTGTGGTACACTATTCCACTATAAAGAGATACTTGTACAAATATGGTCTTCATGGAAGAGTCATATATGACTGTATGTCATATATGCAAATTGCCTACGATCTGGTGACTATAAGGCAGTATTTTCCCCAAAAGGCCAAATTAGGAAAATGGCACATTTATGGTCATTGGATGGAGTTGATGGTCTTTGGAAACAGACATACTGGACAAATTACTGGGATTACTCACGATGGTGAAAGGAATGCTGCGAAATTTGCGCATTGAATTTTTTTTAAATAGACCCTCCTGTGTGTCCTCATGGCTGTCGGGTAAAGGGGATGTTGAGCAAAGCACTTGCTTTGTCTTGTGTTGTCTCCACCATGACCTGCCACCCTTGTCCTTCACCGACCTCCTTGACCGCCATCGCTTTCCCCATCCAACAAAACCTTTTAAAACTGGAGCATAAAGTGCTGGTAAATGTTTTTATGCAATGAAGTCCGTGTGAACCGAGCCCAAGTGTTTGTTGTAGAGGTTGCCAATCATTTCCTCGGCCGTGTACGGGAAGGTCATCAATCGCTGTTAACATGCCGTACCGCCACTCATGCAGTTCATAAGAGCATAGCCTCCGTGCTGCTCCCTAATACATATGTATGGGGCTGATTTACACATAATTGGACTAATCACCATAGAGATTACGGCAATTTGCATTAACGATCTCCCCTAAAAACGTGCAATTTTAACCTGTTTTATGCTGGTCTCTAAAATGTAAAGGTCTCTCTTGTAAAGTTCTTTACAATTATCAGTACAATTATCTCCAAATCTAATCTTCACTGAGACATCTACAGGGGGGAAAACAGTGTGAATTATTTGGATTTCTGCGTAAATGGCAGCTACAGATCTAGGGCCGGATTCAGAAAGGATGTGCGCCGGCGTATCTCCAGATGTGCGCCGTCGCATCTTTACGCCGATTCAAAAAGCGAGTTACGTCCAAAAACATGGCTTCAGCCATCCGACGTAACTTGCCGGCGTATCGTAGGCGCATAGTTACGCTGGACGCATTCGACGTTCCCATTATAAATATGCAAATGAGCTAGATACGCCAAATTACGAACGTACTTGCGCCCGGCGTATTAATATACGCTGTTTACGTAAGGCGTACGACCGGCGTAACTTTACCCCTCATAAAGCAGGGGTAAGTCATGTTAAGGTATGGACGTCAGAAACGTCGGAACAGCGTCGTATTTTACGTCGTTTGCGTAAGTCGTACGTGAATGGGGATGGGCGTAGGTTACGTTCACGTCGACTAAGCATTGAGCCGGCATAACTTAGGGAGAAAATTTGACGTGATACTGAGCATGCGCGCGCATGCGCCGTTCGTTAGGTGCGTCATTTACGTGGGGTCACGATTCATTTCCATACAACACGCCCCCTACCAGCCTACTTTGAATTAGGCAGGCTTACGCCGGCCAATTTACGCCAATTTACGCTACGCCGACGCAACTTACGGAGCAAGTGCTTTGTGAATACTGCACTTGCCTGTCTAAGTTGCGGCGGGGTAGCGTAAATAGGATATGCTACGCCCGCACAAAGATGCGCCCAGATACGTGGATCTGGCCCAGAATCTTCAATGTCATAATAATTCAGAATTATGTTAAATACTTAAGGACCGAGCCCAGTGGCGGCTGGTGCAAACAAACTGAAAAAAAAAAAGCATCAATTGCAGCCACTGTGCCCATCAATTGCAGCCACTGTGCCCATCAATTGCAGCTACTGTGCCCATCAAACGCAGCTACTGTGCTCATCAAATGCAGCCAGTGTGCCCATCAAACGCAGCCACTGTACCCATCAAACACAACCAGTGTGCTCATCAATTGCAGCCACTGTGCCATCAAATGCAGCCAGTGTGCCCATCAAATGCAGCCAGTGTGCCCATCAAACGCAGCCACTGTACCCATCAAACACAGCTACTGTGCCCATCAAACGCAGCTACTGTGCCCATCAAACGCAGCCAGTGTGCCCATCAAATGCAGCCAGTGTGCCCATCAAACGCAGCCACTGTACCAATCAAACAAAATCAGTGTGCTCATCAATTGCAGCCACTGTGCCATCAAATGCAACCACTGTGCCCATCAAATGCAGCCAGTGTGCCCATCAAATGCAGCCAGTGTGCCCTTCAAATGCAGCCAGTGTGCCCTTCAAACGCAGCCAGTGTGCCCATCAAACACAGCCAGTGTGCCCATCAAACACAGCCAGTGTGCCGTCAATTGCCGCCACTGTGCCCACCAAATGCAGCCACTGTACCCATAAATTGCTGCCACTGTGCCATCAAACGCAGCTACTATATCCATCAATTGCTGCTAGTGTGCCCATCAAACGCAGCCACTGTACCCATAAAACGCAGCCAGTGTGCCCATCAAACGCAGCCAATGTGCCGTCAATTGCCGCCACTGTGCCATCAAATGCAGCCACTGTGCCCATCAAACGCAGCCACTGTAATAATAAATTGCCGCCACTGTGCCATCAAATGCAGCTACTGTACCCATCAATTGCTGCCACTGTGCCCATGAATTGCTGCCAGTGTGCCCATCAATTGCCGCTACTGTTCCTATAAATTGCCAGTACCACTACTGTGCTCATCAATTGCTGCCAGTGTGCCCATCAATTGCCGCTACTGTGCCCATCAAATACAGCCAGTGTGCATCCCCCGCCCCCACCTATGGCTCTAATCAGGTTCTTCCAAAAAATACCCCGCCGCTGTAATTCAGGTGCCCGGCGCCCGAAAAGGGGCCGGGCACCTGAATAGGGGTGCCCGGCGTCGACCATAGATAGATTCACGCAATGCATAAATCTATCTGTGGTGATAGAAAGGTGGCAGGAGACGCACCGCCACTGAGCAAGCCTCTTTTTTACATTTGTTGTTTACATGTTAAAATCTTTTTTTGCTAGAACCCCCAAACATGAAATATTTTATTTTTAGACACCCTAGAGAATTAAATGGCTGGCGTTGCAATACTTTATGTCACACCTTATTTGCGCAGTGGTCTTGCAAGGGCAATTTTTGGGGGAAAAATACACCTTGTTGACGTAAAAAATAAGACAACAGTAAAGTTAGCCCAGTTTTTTTTTATATTGTGAAAGACAATCTTACACCGAGTAAATTGATACCGAACATGTCACGCTTCAAAATTGCGCCCGCTCATGGAGTGGCAACAAACTTTGACCCTTAAAAATCTCCATAGGCAATGTTGAAAAATGTCTACAGGTTACCAATTTTAAGTTACAGAGGAGGTCTAGGGCTAGAATTATTGCTCTCACCCTAACGATCGCAGCGATACCTCACGTGTGGTTTGAGCATCGTTTTCATATGCGGGGCACGACTTGCGTATGCGTTTGCGTTTGCTTTTGCGTGCGAGCTCGGCGGGACGGGGCTTTTACAATTTTTTTCTTATTTATTTTACTTTATTACTCCTCGGAAGGGAGGAGGAGAAGAGCCGTCCGGTCTCCGCTGGTGCCTGGATGCCCGGTCCTTGCCGCCGCTGCATGGATGCCCGGTCCTTGCCGCCGCTGCATGGATGCCCGGTCCCCAAGGGAGCCTAAGCACTCCTCAGACCAGCAACACTTGGCTACACGTCAGCAGGGGGGGGTACTGCCATCTATGTTCTCTCGCCTGCGTATTGCTGCCGAGAGGGAGACGGGAGGGGAGGGAGAGAGAGCTGACACTGAAGCTCAACCCTCTCAGTGGAGGGAACCTGAGTGCTCCTCAGACCAGCAGCACTTGGCTACACATCAGCAGGGGGGCTACTGCCATCTATGTTCTCTCGCCTGTGTATCGCTGCCGAGAGGGAGACAGGAGGGGAGGGGAGAGAGAGCTGACACTGATGCTCAACCCACTTTCAGTGGAGGGAACCTGAGCGCTCCTCAGACCAGCAGCACTTGGCTACACATCATTACCGGATGCATCTAACGCTCATTGTGATTTTGTGTTTTTTTCCTAGACCCCATTCAAATGGAATATCAAGAGGCTGTAAGCAAAGACACTTTTCAGCAGATAGTGACAGACCTGGAGCCTTCGACAACCTACAGCTTCTATATTAAAGCATATACCTCAAGAGGAGCCAGCAAGGCGTCCAGCACTGTGGTGCAGAGAACGTTGGGAGAAGGTATGGAATGCAGCTCTCTAAATGACAATAGGAAATAAGTAAATCCTAAAATGAAAATGGTAGCCATTGAAAACCTTTATGATAAGCTTTGGGATGAGTATAGAGAAACGCCCAGTATAGAAGTTCATATCACACCAGAGTCTGTTTAAAATGTTCATTTGGTCAGAGATAAAAAGTAAGGCCAATGCATTTCGGGGGAAGTGCCTTCCCCTTCCTCAGGGCTGAAATAATGGATGTAGTTGGATCAGTGATAAGACTTGGAATGAGGCTCATTTCCAGGTGTCAGATCTTCTCGTAATTGCTGGGTGGTGGCATACCATTTACTAGACCTGTGCAATTCTAGTTCCGAAATCGTTTTTTTAACTAATTTTAACAAATTCGTTAATTCCGAAATATTTGAATTTCAGAATTTTTCGAATTTCCAAATTTTCGGAGTTTTGGAATTTAAAAAATTTGAAAATTCAAAATTTTGGAAACTGGAATTTTCAAATTTTCGAATTTCGGGATTTTTGGAAATTCAAAATTTTGGAAATTGGAATTTCGGAATTCTGGAGTTTCAGAAGTTCTAAGTTTCAGAAGTTCTAAGTTTCAGAATTTCTAAGTTTCAGAAATTCAATATTAGGAAATTCAAAATGTCAGACATTCAATATTAGGAAATTCAAAATGTCAGACATTCAAAAGTCGGAGATTAGAAAATCTGAAATTCTAAATCCCCAAATTCTAGAATTCTAAATTCCAAAATTCAAAATTGTGTAAATTCGAAAATTTGGAAATTTCGAAAATCAAAAATTTGGAATTTTTGAATTTTCGAATTCCGAATTTACTAATTTACGAAAAATGCAAAAAAACGAATATAACGAAAAAGAACACATTTCTCGGCAGTGCACATGTCTACTATTTACATCCTTTATTCTAACCTCAAGGAAGGAGCAGACATTTCCCCCCGAAATGTTTGGATTTACCTGTTATCTTTGATCAATAAACATTTAAAATAGACTCACAATTAATAGGAAATTTTATACCAGGCACTTCTCTAAACTCATCCCAGAGTTCACTGCTGAGCGTCCTCCTTTTAGCTGTCAGAGAGGTAGCAGCCTGAGACCATAACAAGGTCCACCTACATCTCACCTTCATTGGGTAGTAGCCACCTGCAGGAAGGCATATTCCATAGTGTACTTACCAATACCAAGCCTTGCTTTCATTGGTCTAGTATTATCACACACACACCAGATTTATGATAAGCTAGTCATTGGATTATGATCTACCAAACATTAGCTAGCATAGTTAATGATAAACAAGAAATCTTTAAAAAGACTCGGGAACCCAACGTATGTCTTGAGTGTGATGGAAGAAGGAGTCTCCCTTTTTGGGCAGTCTTGCCTTGGAGGGGCTGTGAGGGTCGAGAACTTGGGTTAGAATTGGTGCATGGGCTGGAGGATGTGCCACCTTTCTTGCTCTTCTTCCTTCTTCTTGGCAACACTTTTTGTCTTTCCTTCTAGTTATTTTTCCCCACTTTTAAAGCGGAGTTCCACCCAAAAATGGAACTTCCACTTTTCGGAACCCTCCCTCCGGTGTCACATTTGGCACCTTTCAAGGGGGAGGGGGGAATAGATACCTGTATAATACAGGTATTTGCACCCACTTCTGGGAGTCACTCCACTCCCCCCATGCTGCCTTCTGGGAAACACACTGGTCCCAGGAGACAGTGGGGACCACTAGGAACGTGCTGCGCTATTCGCGCATGCGCAATAGGGAACCAGGCAGTGAAGTCGCAATGCTTCACTTCCTGATTCCCTCACTGAGGATGGAGGCGGGGGCAGCCGAGAGACGAGCGATTGCTCTTCTTCTGCTGCCGACATCGCGAGCACCCTGGACAGTTAAGTGTCCATTTATTAAAAGTCAGCAGCTGCAGTATTTGTAGCTGCTGGCTTTTAATCATTTTTTTTCTCGAGACCTCTGCCTTAATACCTGTTACCAGTAGTGTATTTAGGTTTTGTGCTGCCCTAGGCCTGACTAAACTTGTGCACCCCCTAATTTATATATTACACACCCCTTCCTATCAAGACTGCACCCCTTCCTTTTTAAGACCCGCAGGGACAGAGTGGGACGAGGACAGAGGGACAGGGTGGGATGAGGACAGAGGGACAGGGTGAGATGAGGACAAAGGGACAGAGTGGGATGAGGACAAAGGGACAGAGTGGGACGAGGACAGAGGGACAGAGTGGGATGAGGACAGAGGGACAGGGTGGTATGAGGACAGAGGGACAGGGTGGGATGAGGACAAAGGGACAGAGTGGGATGAGGACAGAGGGACAGAGTGGGATGAGGACAGAGGGACAGAGTGGGATAAGGACAGAGGGACAGAGTGGGATGAGGATAGAGGGACAGAGTGGGATGAGGATAGAGGGACAGAGTGGGATGAGGATAGAGGGACAGTGTGGGATGAGGACAGAGGGACAGAGTGGGATGAGGACAGAGTGGGATGAGGACAGAGGGACAGGGTGGGATGAGGACAGAGGGACAGAGTGGGATGAGGACAGAGGGACAGGGTGGGATGTAGACAGAGGGACAGGGTGGGATGTAGACAGAGGGACAGGGTGGGATGTAGACAGAGGGACAGGGTGGGATGAGGACAGAGAGACAGGGTGGGATGAGGACAGATTGGGATGAGGACAGAGGGACAGGGTGGGATGTAGACAGAGGGACAGGGTGGGATGTAGACAGAGGGACAGGGTGGGATGTGGACAGAGGGACAGGGTGGGATGAGGACAGAGGGACAGGGTGGGATGAGGACAGAGGGACAGGGTGGGATGAGGACAGAGGGACAGGGTGGGATGAGGACTGAGGGACAGGGTGGGATGAGGACAGAGGGACAGAGTGGGATGAGGACAGAGGGACAGAGTGGGATGAGGACAGAGGGACAGGGTGGGATGAGGACAGAGGGACAGGGTGGGATGAGGACAGAGTGGGATGAGGACAGAGGGACAGGGTGGGATGAGGACAGAGGGACAGGGTGGGATGAGGACAGAGGGACAGGGTGGGATGAGGACAGAGGGACAGAGTGGGATGAGGACAGAGTCACAGGGAATCTTTTAATTTGGGGGGAGGGGTGGTATGGGGATATGTGCTGGGGATTTGAGAGGGGAGAGGATATGTGCTAGTGGGGGGTCAGACCCCTGCAAAGTGCCGCCATAGGACTGGGCCTTGTCGGCCTAGGCCATAATACAACACTGTGTCAGGGAAGGTTCCCCCTGCTGGTGTTACTGCCTGGTATTTGGCGTGCAGTACTGTGGCCCACCACCAGGTGTCTCCCGACAGTCTTGGACTGTCGGGGGAGTTCTTCCCTGGTGGTGCTATGTTATCCTTGGGCTGCAGTACTGGCGTACACAGCCCTTCCTGCGTTCAGGTGTAACCTGAACGTAATTAACAGGCTTATATATACCCGGTGTGTGCAATCAGTCCTCGCCCTGGTATCGGTCTACTTACCCTGATCTTGAGCTTGTATTTGACCCTGATTTCTGGACTTGATCCCTGGACCTGATCCTGATCCCGATCCTTGATCCCTGTCTGGACTTGTCCTCCCTGTGTCCTGATTCCTGTCCCCATCCTTACCCATCTACTGACCTCCCATGTGTATGACCTCGGCTTGGCTCGTTTATGAATACGGTATTCCCCTTTATTTGTACATACTGTTTGTCGTTTTATTGTGCACTGGTGGTTCACACATTTGTAAATAAACACCTTTTATTTCACTACTCACCTTGTTTGGTTCCTCTGTGCGGTCACACAGTCTGATCTACCAGCATTCCTGACACACTGCCTGTTACTTTGTGCACCGTTCTTACCACTCTGGTGATGTGACTGACAGCAGTAAGGCCTAACGCTATGATTTCTGCCAGGTGTCACGGAGACCACATTTGTTTATTTTACAATTATTCACAGGCTGAATTTTTATTTATTTATTTTTTTATAAAAAAATAAATACATTTTTCGTTCTTTTGAATTTTCGTTCTAATTTTCGGATCTTGGAATTTTCAGGTTGTCGAATTTATGAAGTTTAGGATTTTCGAATTTGCGATTATATTCCAATTTCCGAATTTATGATTTGTCGAATATTTGAATTTACGAATTTATGATTTTTCTAAAATAATAAAACTTTCGAATATTCGGAAAAATTTGTCGAAATTCGAGGGAGGGTGGAGGAATGAAGAGAGCTAAATATATTTTTTATGGGTAAAGTTGTGTGACTGTAGATTGAGCCTTATTGTAAAGCATTGGTCTTTATTGGTGAGCGGAGTACGGGTACGTCTGAGCGCAACGCATGCACATCACGCGGCCTCTTAGTATTGTGTTGGTCATGGTTTGATAATTGATGTGATGCATTGGATACAAGCATTGCATAATTACGATGGCTTCTATTGAAATTAATAAACACCATTGAAGAGCAATGAATACTGTAGCAATGCATACAGTATATTAGACTCATTCCAGGACCAGATGTTAGCCAATGGCAGCTCCCAGGACCCCCTACTGCTGTCCCTTCTTTAACTAACTGGGGGCATTTCATAGCACAGAGAGGAGAAGGGACAGCAGTAGGGGGTCCTGAGAGCTGCCATAGGCTAACATACCTAACTGGAGATCTGGTCCTGCAATGAGTCCATTATATGCATTGCTACTGTATTCATTGCTTTTCTATTGTTTTTTAATAATTTATTCATTTATTCATTCAAAGGAAGCTGTAAATACGCTACTAAAATAAAGCGAAAAAGAACAATTACAATCCCACTCGATACAAAAAGATTAGGAGGGTCCTGTTCAAGTGAGCTTGCAACCCTTTTGCACAGGCATAGCTATTTATAACTGTAACGGAATGGCCCGTGATACCCAGAGACGTTTGAAGGATGCGGGGTACTCCTGTGCCAGCTTCACTAATGACTCTTGGGTCTAGGGTCATCCTATGTCCCTTTTGGGCATAGGATGACTGAGAAATGATAATTCATGTATTACAGGATATCTTGACAAATTACAAGTGGTTTATTCTGACCCCAACAGGTCAATAGAGTGTGATTCATTCAATGTGTAACATAGACTGTTGAGATGCTAATTAAGTCCACCTGGCTGTAGTGAGGGGGCTTGCTGTGATTGCATCCTGTTGTCCATTGTGCTAATTATGTCTGCTTCTAAGATCTTTCATTGTGTATGCTAATGACACTGTTTTGTGTGAAGATACTGGGCCAGATTCAAGAAGCAATTGCGCCTGTGTAACCATAGGTTACACAGCGCAGTTGCTTACTTGCTCCGGCGCAGCGAATGCTCCTGATTCAGGAACATCGCTACGCCGACTGCAGCCTAAAATCTGCGTGGCATAAGGCTCTTATGCCACACAGATTTTAGGCTGCATTCTAGCGATGACCGCTAGGGGGCGCTCCCATTGTGATCTGTGTATAGTATGCAAATTGCATACTAACAACGATTCACAACGTTGCGCGAGCCCTGCGTACGCAAATTACGTATTTTGCGTATGTCGGGTTTCGCGTAACGTTACACATCCTAATAGCAGGCGCAGCCAATGCTATAGGATACCCACGTTCCCGCGTCGCGAGATTTAAAGTCTACGTCGTTTGCGTAAGTGATTCGTGAATGGCGCTGGACGCCATTCACATTCACTCTGAAGCAAATGACATCCTTGCGACATCATTTGCCGCAATGCACGTCGGGAAAGTTTCCCGACGGAGCATGCGCTCTACGCTCGGCGCGGGGGCGCGCCCTATTTTAATGATTCCCGCCCCCGGCGGGATCATTTACATTGCGCGCGCTTACGCCGGGCAATTTTGCCGGCGCGCCCTCGCAATTTACGGAGCTACTGCTCCGTGAATCGAGGGCAGCGCAAAATATTTGCGTGGGCGCAGGGCAAAATCGTTGCCCTGTGCCTCCGCAAATAAAGCGCAATTGTACCTGAATCTGGGCCACTGTTGATAATAGATGTGGAATGTGACTTGTCAGCTGTAGTAATTAACTCCTCTAGATTCGGTGCCAGAAAGTCTGACCTTTCAGGGGTAGGGAATTAGCATGTCAATTATGTTTAGTAAAGGAATGTGTTTTGTGTAACAGGTGAGGATAACTTGTCGTAATGAGTAGTAATTAACTCACCTGAATGTCATTATCTAAAAGAATGTGGATTAGGGGGAACTCGTTAAGCACCCATTGTGTGATGTTTTGGGTGGAGAGTTTCATTGTCCCTGTCATTACTGTAGCATGCTTGTAACTGTATATAACAAGGCTGAGTTACCATTAAAGGATTCATTCGTTTGAACCAGAAACAGAGCTGTATGTCTCGTCCTTCTGGGCAATGGAATGGGTCCTGTCTGCTGGATTGTGGCGTGTTGGATAAGCTGTCTTGGGTTGGTGGAATGGGAAATCGTAAACGGTGTTAACCCCTGACCGTTACAATAACATTAACCACTTTGCGCCCAGGCCAATTCTGATGCCGCGTACACACGATTGTTTTTCGGGTTCTAAAAAAATGACGTTTTTGAGGGTCTAGAAAAAACGTTTTTTTTTTCAACCCGATCGTTAAAACGACGTTGCCCACACACGATCGTGAAAAAAAAATGCTCTAGCAAAGCGCGGTGACGTACAACACGTACGACGGCACTATAAAGGGGAAGTTCCATTCGGATGGCGCCACCCTTTGGGTTGTTTTAGCTCATTTCGTGTTAGTAAAAGACAATTCGCGCCTTTCTGTCTGTTACAGCGTGATGAATGTGCTTACTCCATTACGAACGCTAGTTTTACCAGAACGAGCGCTCCTGTCTCATAACTTGCTTCTGAGCATGCGCGGATTTTTCACGTCGTTAAAGCCCACACACGACCATTTTTTACAACCTTAAAAACGTTGTGAAAAAAATAGAGCATGTTCGAAAAAAAATTTGGCCTATTTTTTAGAACTTGAAAAATGCTATGAAGCCCACACACGATCGTTTTTAATGACATAAAAAAAGAAACTTCATTTTTTACAACCTGAAAAACGGTCGTGTGTACGCGGCATGACACTTCGCTCCTACATGTAAAAATCATAACTTGTTTGCTAGAAAATTACATAGAACCCCCAAACACTATATATATTTGTAATTTTTTAGCCTAGAGAATACAATGGCGGTAATTTTTTATCTTGCATGGTATTTGCGCAGCAATTTTTCAAACGCGGTTTCATGCTTTAAAAAAAAAAAAACAGTAAAGTTAGCCCAATTTCTTTGCATAATGTGAAAGATGAAGTTACGCCGAGTAAATAGATCATACATGTCACGGTTCAAAATTGCACACGCTTGTGGAATGGCGCCAAACTTCGGTACTTAAAAATCCCCATAGGCTACGCTTGAATGTTTTTTACTGGTTACATGTTTTGAGCTACAGAGGAGGTCTAGGGCTAGAATTATTGCACTCGCTCTAACGTTCGCGGCGACACCTCACATGTGTGGTTTGAACACCGTTTTCATATGTGGGCGGGACTTACGAATGCGTTCGCTTCTGGATGCGAGTACACGGGGACTGGGGCACTTTAAAAAAAATTATGTATGGGTACTGTGCCCATCAAATGCTGGCAGTGTGCCCATCAATTGCCGCTACTGTGCCCATCAAATGCTGCCAGTGCACTTACCTGTCTCGCAGCAGTTCAGCGGCGGTGTCCTGCACGTCCTCCATGTCTTCTTCTGTCCTCTCTATCACAGCACCTGACGTTTCAGATGACAGGTAACAGACCCGAGCACCTGATTGGCTGAGAGGCGGTTCAGTGTTATGAAAGCGATTATTCATTCGCTTTCCTAACACAATGCCGAGTGAACTGCAAGCGCCCAGCATGACGCCCGCTGTTCACCTTTTTTGGGCGCCTTTTAGAGCCTTCCAAAAAACACCCCCGCCGCTGTAATTCAGGTGCCCGGCGCACGAAAAGGTGCCGGACACCTGAATAGGGGGTGTCAGCGGCGACCATAGATAGATTCATGCAATGCATGAATCTATCTATGGTGATATAGCGGTGCCAGGAGAGAGGGGGCGGTGTCCATGCGCCCCTTATGGACGCACCGCCACTGCTCAGGTGTAAATGCAGCCTAAAGACAGGTGTCCCGATACTTTTGACAATTTAGGGCTAGATTCAGGTAGGGGGACATAGGTTTATGCGGGCGTAGCGTATCCTATTTACGCTACGCCTCCGCAACTTAGACGGGCAAGTGCAGTATTCACAAAGCACTTGCTCAGTAAGTTGCGGCGGCGTAGCGTAAATCTGCCGGCGTAAGCGCGCCGAATTCAAATTGTCAGGAGGTGGGCGTGTTTTATGTAAATAAAACATGACCCCACGTAAATGACGTTTCTCACGAACGGCGCATGCGCCGGCCGTGAACGTATCCCAGCGCGCATGCTCCTAATCACGTCGCAAATAGTCAATGCTTTCGACGTGAACGTAATTTCTGCAAAGCCCTATTAACGAACGACTTACGCAAACAACGTAAAATTTAAAAAAAATTGACGCAGGAACAACGTCCATACTTAACATTGGCTATGCCTCATATAGCAGGAGTAACGTTACGCCGGAAAAAGCCTTACGCAAACGATGTTAAAAAATCCGCCGGGCGCACGTACGTTTGTGAATCGGCGTATCCAGCTCATTTGCATATTCTACGCTGAAATCGACGGCAGCGCCACCTAGCGGCCAGCGTAAATATGCACCCTAAGATATGACGGCGTAGGAGACTTACGCCAGTCGGATCTTAGCCTAATTTCGGCGTATCTTGCTTTTTGAATACAGAAAGAAGATACGCCGGCGCAGATTTGAATTTACGCGGCGTATCAATATACGCCTGCGTAAATTCTTTCTGAATCCGGGCCTTAGTGTTTATGTGAAATTCTAATCATGTATATTTGGGGGCAGATCCACAAAGAGAGTACGCCAGCGTATCTACTGATACGCCGGCGTACTTCCAAATTTCCCGCGTCGTATCTTTGGTTTGAATCCTCAAACCAAGATACGACGGCTTCTGGGTTAGATCCGACAGGCATATGGCTTCGTACGCCTTCGGATCTTAGATGCAATACTTCGGCGTCCGCTGGGTGGAGTCCTCGTCGTTTTCCGCGTCGAGTATGCAAATTAGCTATTTCCGTCGATCCACGAACGTACGCGCGGCCGTCGCATTCTCTTACGTCGTCTCTAGTCGGCTTTTTCCGGCGTATAGTTAAAGCTGCTGTTTTGCGGCGTATAGATAGACTTGCCATGTTAAGTATGGCCGTCGTTCCCGCGTTTTCATTTGAATATTTTTTTTTGTTTGCGTAAGTCGTCCGTGAATCGCGGATGGACGTAATTTACGGCCAAGTCTAAACAATGACGTCCTTGCGACGTCATTTCGCGCAATGCACGGCGGGAAATTTAGGGACGACGCATGCGCAGTTCGTTCGGCGCGGGGACGCGCTTCATTTAAATGAAACACGCCCGCTACCCGCCCAACTTGAATTCCGCGCCGTTACGCCGCTTCAGATACACTACGCCGCCGTAACTTACGGCGCAAAATCTTTATGGATTCGAACCAAAGCCAGGTAAGGTACGGCGGCGTAGCGTATCTCTGATACGATGCGCCGGGGCAGATCTTTGTGAATCTGCCCCATAGTGTTGGAGATAGCGCAACATGTTTTTTGTATTGTTTTTATGACTATGTTTATATCTCATAGATGTTGACTGTTTTGGCAACTTTCCATGGATCTGATAAGACTGTCTCTGTTGGTTCTCTAGAAATACTGGAATAAAAATAAAATATTCAGGTTCCTGCAGTCAAGCCCGTATTGTAGACGACGTCATCTCCCGGGTTCCCACATGTCCATGGGACGGCAAAATCTGCCAAGCAGAACAAGCCGGCATCTATTATAGATTGGATGATTGTAGCACAATATCTGCACAATGCCGCAATTGTTTACCGTTTACGCCCGTTCTCTTTTGCAGTGCCCGCTGTGCCATCACTCTACATCAAGGTCCTGAATAGCACGGCGATCCAGGCAGCCTGGGAGCCATCCATCAAACTGGGTCAGAACGAGGGCTTCAAACTCTACTACCGCAAGGTGCCAACGCCAAACTACACGGGGCCCATGCTTCTGCCCAGCAACGTCAAGGCCTACAACATCTGCAGACTGGGTAAGCACCCCCGTATAGTGTCCTACATGCTCGCTTAATGCTCAATGATGTTCTCTCCGGGTCCCAGCGCTCCCATATATACAGTAGCGGCTGGTGCTAAAAAAAATGGGGGGGGTGCGAACAAACTAAAAACAAAAAAAAAGTTCAATTACTGCCACACATCAAACGCCACCAGTTTGCCCCCCCCCCCCTAAATGCAGCCAGTTTGCCCTCAAATGCAGCCATTTTGCTTCCCGAAAAAGCAGCCATTTTGTCCCCTCAAATGCAGCCAGTTTGTCTCCCCAAAATGCAGCCAGCCCCCCCCCCAATGCAGCCAGTTTCCCCCCTCAAATGCAGCCAGTTTCCCCCCTCAAATGCAGCCAGTTTCCCCCCTCTCAAATGCAGCCAGTCCCCCCCCTCAAATGCAGCCAGTCCCCCCCCCCCTCAAATGCAGCCAGTCCCCCCCCCCTCAAATGCAGCCAGTCCCCCCCCTCAAATGCAGCCAGTCCCCCCCCCCTGCAGCCAGTCTCCCCCCAAATGTAGCCAGTCCCCCCCTCAAATGCAGCCAGTCCCCCCCTAATGCAGCCAGTTCCCCCCCAAATGCAGCCAGTCCCCCCCTCAAATGCAGCCAGTCCCCCTCAAATACAGCCAGTCCCCCCCCTCAAATGCAGCCAGTCCCCCCCTCAAATGCAGACAGTCCCCCCCAAATGCAGCCAGTTTCCCCCCTCAAATGCAGCCAGTTTCCCCCCTCAAATGCAGCTGGTTTCCCCCCCTCAAACACAGCCAGTTCCCCCCCCCAATGCAGCCAGTCCCCCCCCCATGCAGCCAGTCCCCCCCCCATGCAGCCAGTCCCCCCCCAAATGCAGCCACTCCCCCCCAAATGCAGCCAGTTTCCCCCTCAAATGCAGCCAGTCCCCCCCCATGCAGCCAGTCCCCCCCCATGCAGCCAGTCCCCCCCATGCAGCCAGTCCCCCCCCAAATGCAGCCAGTTCCCCCTCAAATGCAGCCAGTCCCCCCCCCCAAATGCAGCTAGTCCCCCCCCCCCAATGCAGCCAGTCCACCCGCCAAATGCAGCCAGTACCCCCCCGCCCAAATGCAGCCAGTCGTCCCCCCCCCAAATGCAGCCAGTTTTCCCCCTCAAATGCAGCCAGTTCCCCCCCCCGCCCAAATGCAGCCAGTTCCCCCCCCCCCCGCCCAAATGCAGCCAGTTTCCCCCCTCAAATGCAGCCAGTTTGTCCCCAAAGCCCGGCACTTACCTTCCTCGGGCCAGCACCGTCCTTCTCCGTGCTCCCTCCGCTCCCTCGATGTCTTCTCCCTTCCTCGATGTCGCTTCAGCCAATCCGGTGACCCGTAACCAGACCCGGTGCACCTGATTGGCTGAGAGGCGGGTCAGTGTTAGGGAAGCGATTCCCTAACACAGCATGGTTTAACCACTTAAGCCCCGGACCATTATGTAGCTTAAAGACCAGGCCACTTTTTGCGATTCGGCACTGCGTTGATAATTGCGCGGTCGTGCGACGTGGCTCCCAAACAAAATTTCCGTCCTTTTTTCCCCACAAATAGAGCTTTCTTTTGGTGGTATTTGATCACCTCTGCGGTTTTTATTTTTTACGCTATAAACAAAAATAGAGCGACAATTTTGAAAAAAAATCAATAATTTTTACTTTTTGCTATAATAAATATCCCCCAAAAATATATATATAAAAAAAAACATTTTTTTCCTCAGTTTAGGCCAATACGTATTCTTCTACCTATTTTTGGTAAAAAAAAAATCACAATAAGCGTTTATTGATTGGTTTGCGCAAAAGTTATAGCGTCTACCAAATAGGGGATAGTTTTATTGCATTTTTATAAAAAAAATTCTAGTAATGGCGGCGATCAGCGTTTTTTATCGTGAATGCGACATTATGGCGGACACATCGGACACTTTTGACACTATTTTGGGATCATTGTCATTTTTACAGGCAACAGTGCTATAAAAATGCATTGGTTACTGTAAAAATTACACTGTCAGTATAGGGATTAACCAGGAGGGGGCGCTGAAGGGGTTAATTGTGTCCCTAATGTGTGATTCTAACTGTGGGGGGGCGTGGCTGGGCGTGTGATGTCACTGATCGTCTTTCCCAATGACAGGGAACAGACGATCAGTGACAGTCTCACTAGGAATCACGGGAGAAGTTTGTTTACACTTACCTCTCTGTGACCCGATCGCGGTCCGCTGTTCCCGTGGGGACGGTCACGGAGAAGAGGACCAGGTCGCGACCCGCGGCTGGGATCTTAAAGGGGACGTACATGTACGCCCTTGTGCCCAGCCGTGCCATTTTGTCTACGTATATCGTCGTGCGGCGGGTCCTCAAGAGGTTAAACAGGGAAAGAACGGGCGTGCCCCCTCTGTTTACCATTTGCCCACAGGCACTTCCAAAACACGCCCACCGCTGTTATTCAGATGGCCGGCGCTCAACAGGGGGCCGGACACCAGAATAGGAGGGGGCAGCGGCGACAATAGATATAATCATGCAATGCATGGATATATCTATTGTTGAGTGACGGGTGCAGGACAGAGGGGGCGGCGCTCCTGCGCCCACTGTGGACGCACCGCCACTGGTATATATCATGGTTTGTACAGAGAGTGCAGACCGGAGTCGTGTCCTATAAGGCTAATCAGGCAGACGCTAAGCTTTGATTAATCTACCGGTAATAATGGCGTCTGCGGGTGAATGGTGTTCATGGGAATATCGCATGATTTATCAAACTGCGTCTATATCGGCGTATAGAGTCATTTTATGGTCCTCCCGTCATCCAGACGTTTGCTTGTGTTGCTGAATAGACATGTGCAATTCGTTTAGTTTCCGAATTTTTTATTTCCGAAAATTTGAAAAATAAAAAATTTGAAAAATTCTAGAATTTTCGAAATTCGGAATTTAAGAAATTCGAAAGTTTCGAAAATCTAAAATTCAAAAATGGGAAATTTCCGAATTTTAAGAATTTCCGAAAATTCATTTTTTTCGTTTTCGTTTCATTCGTTTTTTTTTTTTTTATTCGGAAAATTCGTTTTTTCAGTTTTAATCGTTTTTGTGCTTTTTCGGAAATCTGAAAATTCGGAATTTCGAATTTCACGAATTTACGAAAAAAGTAGGGTTGTCCCGATACCACTTTTTTAGGACCGAGTACAAGTACCGATACTTTTTTTCATGTACTCGCCGATACCGAATACCGATACTTTTTTTTTAAATGTGTCCCCAAATGCAGCCATGTCCCCCACATATGCAGCCATGTCCCCCCCCCACATATGCAGCCATGTCCCCCCATATATTGCAGCCATGTCCCCCCACATATTGCAGCCATGTCCCCCCACATATATCCAGCCGTGTCCCCCCCACATATATCCAGCCGTGTCCCCCCCACATATATCCAGCCATGTCCCCCCACATATATCCAGCCATGTCCCCCCACATATATCCAGCCATGTCCCCCCACATATTTCAGCCATGTCCCCCCACATATTGCAGCCATGTCCCCCCAGATATTGCAGCCATGTCCCCCCAGATATTGCAGCCATGTCCCCCCACATATTGCAGCCATATCCCCCCACATATATCCAGCCATGTCCCCCCACATATATCCAGCCATGTCCCCCCACATATATCCAGCCATGTCCCCCCACATATATCCAGCCATGTCCCCCCACATATTGCAGCCATGTCCCCCCACATATATCCAGCCATGTCCCCCATACCTAGTGGGGGACCAATGCCGCCGCCACTGCCGCATTTATCAGCGTGCGGGGGAACATTACAGGCAGCTTCCGTTTGAATAGCTGTCCATTTCTTGCCGCGCCGTGTATAGACACTCCCCCTTGCTCGGGATTGGACGGATCTGTCTGTCCGAATTTCCGAAAAAAAATAAAAAGACGAATTAAACAAAAACGAAAAAAAAAAACGACTTTTTTGAATTTCCAGAATTTCCGAAAAAGTGAAAAAAAAAAAACGAAAATAACATAAACGAAAAAAAAAGATTTTTTTTTTTTTGCAGTGCACATGTCTATAATGCTGAATGTCCAATTTTTTTTATTTTATTCTTTTTTGGCATGGATTCACCTCTATTAATAGAACGCAGAAATAAACCCGGTGTTATCTGTTTACAACCTTCGCGGCTGCCGTTCGTTTCTCCTAATTTTGCTAAAATGACATTGACATTTACAGCGGTAACGTCAATTGAAAATGCCACGGCGGCAAAATGACTGCTTGATTTTATTTTTTTATCTGGCTGTGATACAGAGTGGCATTTAAAGCGGTCATTTATCATTTTGCACAAGTACAATGCGTATAGGGAGGGCAAAAATAAACGCGGAAAAACGGGAAAGAAAGATTCATTTTAGGAAAAAAAAATCACAAAAACCCGACAGGAGATTGTGAGCGTCGGGACTGAAAAATGATTCTGCGAGTCGCCATTGCAGCCTAAATCGGCTTATGCCGCGTACACGCGATCGGATTTACCAATGGAAAAACCTTGGATGTTTTTTTCTGACAGAATTCCGCTCAAGCTTGGCTTGAATACACACGGTCACACAAAAGTTCTCGGAACTTTCATCCGTCAAGAACGCGGTGACGTACAACACCACGACGAGCCGAGAAAATTAAGTTTAATGCTTCCGAGCATGCGTCAAATTGTTTCTAGGGTTCAAGGGTGGGCCAACTCAATATTGAACCCTATAGACTAAGGGCCAGATCCACATACCTTTACACCTGCGCCGCGTATCAGAGATACGCTACACCGCCGTAACTTTTCGGGCTTTGGTTCGAATCCTGAAAGCTTGCGCGCCGAAAGTTACGGCGGCGTAGTGTATTTCTGGCGGCGGAATTCAAATCGGCGTAGCGTATCTCTGATAACTTTGGCATAGTGTAACTTTGGCGGCGTAAGGGCGCGCAATTCAAATGGATGTGATGGGGGCGTGTTTTATGTAAATACGTCTTGACCCAACGTAAATGCCTTTTTTTTTTTTTAACGGCGCATGCGCCGCATGTGGGGGTATCCCAGTGCGCATGCTCGAAATTAAACCCGCAACAAGCCAATGCTTACGACGTGAACGTCATTCTACGCAAAGCCCTATTTGCGAACGTCTTACGCAAACAACGTAAAAAATTCAAAATTCAACGCGGGAACGACGGCCATACTCAACATAGGATACGCCTCATATAGCAGGGGTAACTATACGCCGAAAAAAGCCTTACGGAAACGACGTAGAAAAATGCGCCCGCCGGACGTACGTTTCGTGGATCGCCGTATCTAGCTAATTTGCATACTCGACGCGGAAATCGACGGAAAAAGCCACCTAGCGGCCAGCGTAAATATGCACCTTAGATCTGACGGCGTACTAAGACGTACGCCAGTTGGATCGAGCCCACATTCAGTCGTATCTTGTTTTGTGGATACAAAACAAAGTTACGAAGGGGGAAACGTAGAACTTACGCGGCGTATCAATAGATACACCGGCGTAAGTTCTTTGTGGATCTGGCCACCAGTGTACATCTATGGAGTCATCGTCAAGGGGGTCATGCATACATCTGGGGGAACCTACACCATTGGGGTATCATCCATACATCTAAGAAGTCATCATCTGGGGGGAGGGGTTATTCATCATCTGGAGGTCAAACATCACTAGGGGTTCAAGGGTTTAAAGGTCGACTAACTCAATATTGAACCCTACGGACTAAGACTGGGATGCCATTAACCACTTCCGGACTGCCGCATGTACATATACGTCGGCAGAATGGCACGGACAGGCACATTGGCGTACCTGTATGTCCCTGCCTAGACGTGGGTCGGGGGTCCGATCGGGACCCCCCCCGTACATGCGGCGGTTCCCGTGGCTTCAGGAACGATCCGGGTACAAGGGCGCGGCTATTAGTTTCTAGCCGCCCCCCTCGCGATCGCTCCCCGGAGCTGAAGAACGGGGAGAGCTGTATGTAAACACGGCTTCCCCGTGCTTCACTATGGCGGCTGCATCGATCGAGTCATCCCTTTTATAGGGAGACTCGATCGATGACGTCAGCCACACCCCCCTACAGTTGTAAACACACACTAGGTGAACCCTAACTCAATTTAAATGCATTTTTTGCTGTGAAAATGACAATGGTCCCAAAAATGTGTCAAAATTGTCCGAAGTCTTTTTTCACGACTTTTGACTTCCGTTTTCCGGGGGAGGAGTCGGAAGCATGGCGGAGTAGGCGTCCGCGTTAGGAGAGTCCTCCGGGTCCCGCGGTGCTCGCAAGCTAGGAGAGCGGCGAAATCTTGAGATCCCTGCCAGCCCCCTAACCTCTCGAGCGGGGAGAAAGCTAGGCACGAGCGGCAGATGTCGCGGAGAGGGCGGAGTGCCACGAAGCAGACCGGCGGTGTCCCTCCACAGCCGAGCCAAGCGCATATCACGCGCTTTCTGACCGGGAAGGGGAGCGAGCTGACGGATCGAGCAGAGAGGAGGAATTCGTTGACAGAGAGTGTCCCGCCGTCATCTGGAAGGTCAGCGCCCCTATCTGCATCTACAGAGCCGACAGCTTCCTTTGCAGCAACGGATACACGGCTGACAAGGGGGAAGGAGAAGCCTCTAGAACAGAGAGGGGTGTTCTCTGGAAGCCAGGTGAGAAGAGCATCAGGCAGTGTAACTGCGAGGGAAGGAGCCCTGCATTCAACACTTACTGACGGACATCTGATAGCACATAGGGGGGAACATATAGTGGAGGCTATATTAAAGGAGCCATTTACCCCTGTCACACCAAGTAGTGCTTCGCCATCTATGAGAGGGCCATTAGGTCCTGCCACAGAGCCCGCCTTGGGGTCTCAGGGACCCCCCACAGAGCCCAGGTCAGGGGCAGGGAGTCCATCCTCGGACTTAAGTATGGAGGCACCTAAACAAGGCCTGGGCATTGATATGACCCGTCAGTTAATGTCAGCAGAGGCGTCAGGATTGCACTCCTCAATTAAGTCACAATACTCACAAGAGGGCGGGAGAGGAGCAGACATGGGGCAAATCAGCAGGCTCATTCAAGCACTTCCTACTAAAGAAGATTTACAGCAGATAGTAGCAAATATCACTGCCACATTGAGAGGGGAGATTGAAAAGGTAAATGCGAAGGTAGCCGAAGCTGACCAGAAAATCGGGAGATGTGAGGAACAGCAAAGTAGTATGGAAATTAGATTGACTGAGCTTGAAGAAAAATTAGAGTTTCAACAGAGACACATGATCAGGCTGCAATTGCAGGCTGAAGAGACAGAAAATAGAAGTAGAAGAAATAACGTCCGCATTAAAGGTATCCCGGATAAATTTGAAGGTTTGGAATTAAGAGAGGTGGTAATTACCCTATTGAATAAAATTTTGAAAAAAAACCCAGACGCGGCCCTTGAACTGGATAGAGTTCACAGAATCCCCTCAGTAAGATACCAAGACCACGTAAACCCCCGAGATGTGCTATGTAGAGTTCATTTCTACCTAACGAAAGAAGAGATTCTCAGGGAGGCTTGGAAGGAAGGGTGTCTGGGGGTGTTGGAGGGTACAGAAATCCATATATTTCAAGACCTTTGCTGGCAAACCAAAAACAGAAGAAGGCTATTAAAACCGTTACTGGAGTACATGCGTAGCAAGGGAGCCACTTATCGGTGGGGGTTCCCGTTGGCCTTAATAGTCAAAAAGGAAGGGAGGAGCTTTTATTTGTGTGAGCCCTCGCAGCTTCAGACACTTTTTCAATTTCTGGGAGCGGACCCAATATATGTTCCTAATTGGCTGGATTTATCAGTAATAGGGGAAAGGAAAAACTTAACTGTCTAAAGAAGATCCGAGAGGATAAGGAGTCCCCTACAAAGGATTTGGTGTAGTGGGGGTCGGACAAGGGATTCCCGCAGACATTAAGGGGGGGGGACCATGGCTCGAGGAGGAGTAGGAGGAAATTTTATTCTTTTTTTTTTTTTTTTTTTTTTTTTTTTTTTTTTTTTTCTTTTTTTTTTGTGTTGTGGAAGCCTCCTGATTTTTTTTTTTTTTGGGTGGCAAGGCTCTCCCTGTGGGGGTGCGGGGGAGGGGTGTTCTGAGGAGGGTTAAATTTATGATATCATGACACAAATGTTCGATAGAGACTGAACAGCTCACCCGGCCCCCCTAACTTGACTTTCCTGTTTTAGGGGTTATTTTGTTTTTTTTTTTGTTTTTTTTTTTTTTTTTTGGATTGGAGGGAGACCTGTAAAGAAGGAAAAAAAAAAGACGGGCAGCATGAATAGATACAAGTTATTAGAGTATTAAGAATTGTATAGTTGTTACTATTCTAGAGGGAAACGAGGTCTGGTGGATAGATTGTTTAAAGGGTATATGAGGGTATATGACTCATCACTGTGCCGAATGGTAGGAATGGTCTTCCTTCCCCTCCCCCCCCGAGCTATAGGGGCTCATCAGGGAGGGGGGGGGCGAGGAGGGAGGGAGGAGGGAGGGAGGGGGGGGATGGGGGGGGAAAGGAAGGGAGGGAGGGGGGGGTGGGGGGGTTTTTGGGTAATTAAAAAGTATAACACTTGTTCACATCTTGTCCACATCCTGGTTGAGGCTCTTGGAATGAGGGCCCCAGGATTGCACTGTATTATAGGGAAATAGGTTAGTAGAGGTTTAACACTTCCTTAATACTCCCTCATTGGTTAGGGGGGGAGTTGTCTTTCCCCTTCTCTTTCTTTTTTTTTCTCGTTTCTGGGGAAGACACACCGGGGGGGTTGCTTACACGGGGAATAGTTTGCATGAGAAGAGTAGTTTTTGACCTGGACTACTTTGGATTATTTTCGGGGAGAGTGGTATTCAGAGGGGGGGTGGTGGGAGGGGAGGGAGGGAGTATGGGAGACGGATAAGTTCACAATAGAAGTGGGGGTTCACACTATAAAAGGGGGGTACAATTTGTGTCCTTTTTTTTTTCTCTTTTCTTGGGGAGGGGGCCCATTGAATTAATAGTTGCAAGGGAGGTTTCAAGGAGGGGGGAGAGGGGGGGGAGGAGAGATTAGGAAGGAGGGGAAGGACGAGGCTGTGAGGGTACGATGCTTAGGGGAAGGAGTAAGATATTTTAGGACATTGTGTCATAGAGGTTTTTTAATACTTCTCCTCATATAGTACCAGCTAGCATAACTTTTGTATGTATAATTTATCCTATACCCTATACCCACCGAAAAGGTTATTGGCTTAATGGGCACCAATCACATTATATATTAATGTAAGGCAAGGTTGTAATGACCATGGAATATGCCAGATACTCTATGTGGTATACGCCAATAGGATTGTTGCCTCGGGGGACACTTGTAAGGAGGCAACAGAATACGCCTAGAGACGTGAGCTAAGTAGGCGGAGATTGTTTTGAGTGGGAGCGAGCGATTTGAGTATTTAATTGGAGTATTTGGAGCGTAACAATGGAAGGGGGGTCTCCCACCCCCTTTTTTTTTTTTTTTTTTTTTTTTTTTTTTTTTTTGAGGCATGGTCTTCCTCAATAATTTAGAAGAGATATAGTTCTGTAGAACTAAGAGGTATTATTCAGGGAGTAAAAGGGTGGGGATAGGCTTTAACATCTAGAGGACGAGCACCGGACGGAGGACAGCGGACGTGACTCTCCGCTGTGTTTTCACACTTTCCCCCAATTGAGCGTCTCTCCTCCAGGAGGGGGGTAGTCGGAGACGCCAAGGGGGGGGGGGGGTTTCTTTTTCCCCCCTTTTTTTTTTGTTGGCCCGGGGTGAAGGCGACGCACCCCAGATAGGGGGAAGTAGTTACCACGAGAGGGCCAATTAAGATTACTCGGACAATCGGACGGTGGTCCTGAATCCGAGTTACAAGGGGGGGGGGTGGGTTTTTTTTTTTTTTTTTTTTTTTTTTGGGCTGCCGTGTTTTCCTTTCGCCGTCTCTGTCTCTCCCCCCGCCTCACCCTCGCGGAGACAGTGAAGTAGTACGAGAAATAATTGAAGCTTGTAAGAGAAGCCTACAAGAGGTTTTAGATAAAACGGTACGAGATGAATAGAATAAAGATAACTTCGTATAATGTGAAAGGGTTAAACATTCCAGAAAAAAGATCAAAATTAATGTTAGAAATAGGAAGACTAAAATCACAAATAGTCTTTGTTCAGGAAACACATTTTAGAAAGGATAAAATCCCGAAACTGAGTTCTCAGAAATTCCCAGTGATATATTTGGGGGCATCTCAGTCCTCGAAAGCAAATGGGGTGGCAATCCTACTGGCTAAAAATTTATCCTGGAAAGAATCTAAAGTAGTGGTGGACGAAGAAGGTAGGTTTCTCCTGATAAAAGGGACAATAAATGAGCATAAAGTCACGTTGGTCAATGTTTACCTCCCGAATGAGGATCCGGTCACCACACTGGAAAAATTTGCAGAAGTGATAAAAGTAAATAGGGAAGGGGTTCTGATTCTTGGAGGAGATATGAATATGGTGTGGGACCCCACTCTGGATTCGTCCAGGGGGTCTTACAGCATATCTAATAGTAAACTGAGAAAAGCAAGGACCATAATCAATGACCTACAATTAGTGGACAGTTGGAGGGCATTGCATGCCCACGAAAGAGACTATAGTTTCTACTCCCATAAATACAAAACGTATACAAGAATTGACTATTTATTTCTCGACCAGAAGGTCCTAATGAATGTAAGGGAAGCTCTAATAGGCTCAATTACAATATCTGATCATGCCCCAGTAAGCTGTTTGATTGATTGGGGCGTTGAGGGACATAGGGAGTGGACCTGGAGGTTAAACGAAACTTTAATGAAAGACCCAGAGTACGAAGGGAAAATAAAGCAGGAAATAGAGTCTTTCTTTGAGAGGAATAACGATGAAGAGATAGCCCCGCTTTGTAAGTGGGAAGCACACAAGTGCTATTTAAGAGGAATACTTATCGCAATGGGGGCGTATAGAAAAAGGACCCTCACTGCCAAGCTAGACATTCTTCTTGAGGAAATAAAGAGAACAGAGAATGAACACAAGAAAGAGCAGAAAGGAGATCTCGAAGAGAGGCTGATGTCTCTCCGAGAGAAACTTAATCTACTTCTCATGGATAAGGCGAAAGCTAAGTTGAACAGATGTCGGAGGGCTTTTTACGAGTTCGGAAATAAGCCAAGCAGGATGCTAGCGAACGCGCTGAGGGAATCCAGATCCAAAAAAAATATAGAGAAAATAAAAACACAAAGAGACAATTTAGTGTATTCCTCACAATTAATAGCGGGAGCATTCAGAGATTATTACAGTAGCTTATATCAATTAGAGGCCCATCCTAACCCAGGGAGGACACAGGGTAGAGAAGAGAGAATAAAAACGTATCTGAGGGAGTCAGGAATGCCGACAATTACAAACGAGAGTTCACTAAACATGGAAAAACCAATCACGGCGGGAGAGGTTTTAGAGGTAATCAAAGAAATGAAAGTAGGCAAATCCCCTGGCCCAGATGGGTTTACGTTACAATATTATAAGACCTTCCGGGAGCAATTAATACCTACGTTTCTAGAGGCCTTTAACTCTTTGAGGGAGGGGCAGCCGATGAGAGGGGAAACTTTAGGAGCACACATAGTAGTTATCCCCAAGGAAGGGAAAGATCCTACGGTATGTTCTAGTTATCGCCCAATTTCCCTACTGAATACTGACCTGAAAATATTTTCCAAGATATTAGCTAATAGACTGGTGGCACATGTCCCCTCGCTAATCCATCCAGACCAGGTAGGATTCGTCCCCGGTAGGGAAGGCAGGGAAAACACTCAAAGAACATTAAGTATAATCTACATGGCCCAACACTACAAGACTCCTATGGCATTAATATCAACAGACGCTGAAAAAGCGTTTGACAGGGTGGATTGGGGATTTTTGGGCGCCACTCTAAAGCATATAGGTTTAGGGATAGGGATGTTAAACTGGATTGCGAGCCTTTACTCTTGCCCGTCGGCAAGGGTGAAGGTTAACGAGGTACTATCTGATCCCTTCCCAATTAAAAACGGAACAAGACAAGGGTGTCCACTGTCCCCAATAATCTTTGTCCTAACACTGGAGCCACTTCTGAGAACAATTAGATCAAACACGGATATAAGAGGGTTTCGGAGTAAAGGAGAGGAATATAAAGTGGCTGCATTTGCAGATGATCTTCTGTTCTCGGTGGTGGACCCAGAGTTGTCTTTACCAGCTTTGCTGAAAGAGTTGAGGAATTATGGAGACCTTTCCAACTTTAAAGTAAATAACAGTAAATCTGAGGCGATGGGGATAGAAGTAAATCAACAGAATAAGGAACAACTACAAGGAAATTTCTCCTTTAAATGGACAGAGTCACACATACTTTACCTGGGCACAAAAATTTCGAAAAATCTACATAGAATTTTCGAGTTGAACTTCGCCCCCTTGGTAAGGCAGATTAAGTTAGATCTTTTGAAATGGGACAAGGAAAGTTTCACATGGTTTGGGAGAATAAACATTTTGAAAATGAATGTTCTACCAAGATTATTGTACCTACTCCAAACCTTACCAGTGACGATCCCGTTGGGATTCTTAAGGGACCTAAGAGCTAGACTGGCTAAATTTGTATGGGCAGGAAAACCAGCGAGGTTACGGCGTGAAATTTTGACCTTACCAAAAGAGAGGGGAGGAGTGGGGTTCCCAGACCCAATAGGTTATTACGAGGCGACACATATGGCCAGGACGGTCGAATGGTGTATAAAAGAGAAGGTTAAACCCTGTTTACGTTTAGAGCAGAAAATCACGTCCATTCCCCTGGAAGGAATGGTGTGGATCTATGAGGAAGATATACCATTGGAGGTAAAAAAACATCCAACCTTAGGAGCTACCCTAAGAGTAATGAAAAAACTTTTTAAGAGAACAAATCTCTCGTCCCACCCAAGCCCACTCACCCCGGTATTGGGAAACCCCAGGTTCCATGTGGGACTGGTAGATCCCCGTTTCGATACTATAAAAGGCCTAGGCTGTAGTAGAATAATACATTTTGAGGGGGAGAACCCAAGGATAGGCGAGAGGGGTAGGGAGGAAGTAGTGAGAAAAGAACTTGACCCCCTAAGACAAATTCAATTAAAATCCGCCATTAGAGCACTGAACCCAAGAGGATGTCCTCTAAGGGGTCTCTCAGGATTCGAGGAACAATGCTTGAAGGGAGAGGAGATGAGACACTCCCTCTCTCAGATGTATAGCTTATGGGTAGAATTAAAGGCCCCAAAGGAATTACCATATATACAAGCTTGGGAAAGAGAGTTAGGAGTGAAATTCTCGGAAACGCAGAAAACAAAAATTTTCAATTTCGTACATAAAGCCTCCCTAGCTACAAGGTACCAGGAGGGGGGATACAAGATCCTAACCAGGTGGTATAAAACGCCAGTGGTATTAAAGCGGATATTTCCGGAAACATCAGACAGATGTTGGAGGTGTGGTGAAGAGGAGGGTACAATGCTACACGTGTTTTGGACATGTCCAAAGTTAAAAGATTTCTGGAAAATGGTCAGGGACACAATAAAAGAAGTATTGGACATAGAGCTGGGAGGTAACCCTGTTACCTACCTATTACTTGACTTACCAATGTCCATGACTAATTTCAAAAGGTCTCTGTTAAGACACTTCTTGACGGCGGCAAGGGCGTGCGTACCAATTTTATGGAAAACTACAAGCAGCCCAACTAGACAACAATGGTTGGGCAGAATATCAGAAATCCAACAGATGGAGAAGTTAACTGCAGGTATAAGAGAGCAGGAGGACAGTTACAGATCGGTATGGTCCCCTTACATAAGTTACAGAGAGGGAGCTCTGCGGGGGTGAGGCGGGGGGGGGGGGAGGCGGGGAGGGGAGGTGAAGGCCTAATGAGGGTTTTTTTTTTTTTTTTTTTTTTTTTTTTCTTTCTTTTTCGTTGGGGAGGTAGATGGAGGGGGGCGGGTAGGTAAGGGATAGGGTAAGGGAGGACGAGAGATGGTTGTGGTGTTGTATGTTTTTGTTTGAATGTCATACAGAGAAGCTATCAGTGTCATAGGAATAATTTGTTAATTTGTGTTAAAGCATATCTAAGATATATGTTATGGTTCTTTGGTATTGGCGTGCGCTAGTGAATTTGGTATAGAGAAGTTTTAAGCGTGCTAGGAACATTTTGTTAATTTATGTATCATCATGATTAAACCATATGTTATGGTAAAAATGGAAAATATGTCTGTTTAAAACTGGAAAAAATATAAAATAAAGAATTGAAAAAAAAAAAAAAAAAATTGTCCGAAGTGTCCGCCATAATGTCGCAGTCACGAAAAAAATCGCTGATCGCCGCCATTAGTAGTAAAAAAAAAAAAAATAATAAAACTATCCCCTATTTTGTAAACGCTATACATTTTGCGCAAACCAATCGATAAACGCTTATTGCGATTTTTTTTTTTACCAAAAATATGTAGAAGAATACGTATCGGCCTAACCTGAGGAAAAAAACAATTTATATATATATTTTTGTGGGATATTTATTATAGCAAAAAGTAAAAAATATAGAATTTTTTTCAAAACTGTCGCTCTATTTTTGTTTATAGCGCCAAAACTAAAAACCGCAGTGGTGATCAAATACCACCAAAAGAAAGCTCCATTTGTGGGGAAAAAAGGACGCCAATTTTGTTTGGGAGCCACGTCGCACGACCGCGCAATTGTCTGTTAAAGCGACGCAGTGCCGAATTGTAAAAACCCCTTGGGTCATTTAGCAGCATATTGGTCCGGTCCTTAAGTGGTTAAAGTTCATGTGCGTGTAAAGGCAGGTGTCTCAATACTTTTGGTGATATAGTGTATGACTCTCTTGATGATGACCCCCCTAGGTGTATGTATGACCCCCCCCCAGTGATGTATGATCCCCTAGGTGTATGTATGACCCCCCCAGTGATGTATGATCCCCTAGGTGTATGTATGACCCCCCCCCCAGTGATGTATGATCCCCTAGGTGTATGTATGACCCCCCCCCCAGTGATGTATGATCCCCTAGGTGTATGTATGACCCCCCCCCAGTGATGTATGATCCCCTAGGTGTATGTAGGACCCCCCCCCAGTGATGTATGACCCCCCTAGGTGTATGTATGACCCCCCAGTGATGTATGATCCCCTAGGTGTATGTATGACCCCCCCAGTGATGTATGATCCCCTAGGTGTATGTATGACCCCCCCAGTGATGTATGATCCCCTAGGTGTATGTATGACCCCCCCAGTGATGTATGATCCCCTAGGTGTATGTATGACCCCCCCAGTGATGTATGATCCCCTAGGTGTATGTATGACCCCCCCAGTGATGTATGATCCCCTAGGTGTATGTATGACCCCCCCAGTGATGTATGATCCCCTAGGTGTATGTATGACCCCCCCAGTGATGTATGATCCCCTAGGTGCATGTATGGTTGCCCAGATGATGACCCCCTACATGTATGCATGACCCCATAATGGTGGATGATCCTTTGGATGATGATATTTCTGATCCTCTTGCCGTGAACTGAACTCTAATGTACTTTGGTCATGTGTTGTGTCTAGACCCCCTAGTGGTGTACGAGGTGAAGTTACTGGCTTATAATCAACATGGCGATGGAAACTCCACAGTTCGTTTTGTATCCTTGAAAGAGGCGTCTCCCCGATCAGGTAACTCTTCACAACACCTCTCACCTTCTTTCCAGATTTCTCTCCAACAAAACTGTCTATCAATGGTGGGGTATGAGGGGTGACCACCGCACCACATCCCTGTATCAAAATGGTCAAATAGGGCCAGACTCATAAAGAATTGCGGCGGCGTAACGTATGTCCTTTACGTTACTCCGCCGCAAGTTTTCCTCGTAAGTGCTTGATTCACAAAGCACTTGCCTGTAAACTTGCGGCGGAGTAACGTAAAGCCGTCCGGCGCAAGCCCGCCTAATTCAAATGGGGCGGGGACCATTTAAATTAGGCCGAACGTACTGCGCATGCTCCATTTTGAAATTTCCCGCCGTGCTTTGCGCGAAATGACGTCGCCCCGACGTAACGTTTTGAATGGCGACGTGCGTAACGTACTTTCGTATTCCCGGACGACTTACGCAAAAAAAAATTCAAATTTGAAATTCGACGCGGGAACGACGGCCATACTTTAACACGGGCTGTCTATTGTTACACCACCTCAATAGCAGCCGTAACTTTGCGACGCGAAAAGCCGACTAGCGACGTCGTAACGAACGCGCGTACCTTCGTGGATCGCCGTAAACAGCTAATTAGCATACCCGACGCGGAAAACGACGCGATCTCCACCCAGCCGCGGCTGAAGTATTGCATCCTAAGATCTGAAGCCTGTCGGATCTTAGCCAAATGCCGTCGTATCTAGTTTGTGAATTACAAATTAAGATATGACGCGGCAAATTTGAAAGTACGACAGATACTCCGGCGTACTTATTCTGGGAATCTGGCCCATAGTGTTTCAAAAGGACAAAAAAAGAAGCAAAAATAATGGTTTTGGGAGGTGTCAATCATAAGTCGAAAACTGTAGATTAACCAAAACCGCCGTAACGGTAGATCGGTACTTTGACGTAGAATACCAAAGTTATGGCAACAGAAAGCTGCCACAACCCTGGTATTTTCTGAAATGGCGGGCGGTCCTCTTAGAGATAAATGTGGTCTCCGTGGCGGATTCACCGCTAGATCACTTTTATCGGCGGCGGGAGAAGAGCCCTCCCGCCACGTTTCGTCGTCTCCGCCGCTTACAGAGACAATCCAATCCTTTACCCTCAGGCCCCGTACACATGTCCGAGGAACTCGACGTGCCAAACACATCGAGTTTCTCGTCGAGTTCTGTGTTGAAGCCGCCGAGGATCTCGGCGAGCCAACTTTCCTCATTGAACAACGAGGAAATAGAGAACATGTTCTCTATTTGGCCCGACGAGTTCCTCGTCGGCTTCCTCAGTGAAAAGTATACACACGGCCGAGTTTCTCGGCAGAATCCAGCTCCGATCGAGTTTCTGGCTGAATTCTGCCGAGAAACTCGGTCGTGTGTACGGGGCCTCAGAGACTGTGAGCCGAGTGAGCTGAGTGAGGGAATGATGCCCCCCCCCCCCCCCACTCGGCTCAATGACGTTGGATGACGGAAACGACTTCAAACGTCACTTTCGCCCAACGGTATTAAAGGGGGAAAATAAATCTTGGGGGGGAAAAAAAAAACGTATTTTTTTTATATTGCATTTTAGTCTAAATGTGAAATCCGAGGTGTTTTTTGACCCCCAGATCTCATATTTAAGAGGACCTGTCATGCTTTTTTTTCTAGTACAAGGGATGTTTACATTCCTTGTAATAGGAATAAAAGTGATCCAATTTTTTTTTTTAAAGGGACAGTGTAAAAAAAAAAAATTATAATAAAAAAACTTTTTTTTACTATTTTTGTTACACTGTCCCTTTAAAAAAATCCTTGCTCGCGTGCAGAAGCAATTGCATAAGTAAGTCGCGCCACGCATATGTCAACGGTGTTCAAACCACACATGTGAGGTATCGCCGCGATCGTTAGAGCGAGAGCAATAACTCTAGCCCTAGACCTCCTCTGTAACTCGAAACATGCAACCTATAGAATTTTTTTAAACGTCGCCTTTGGAGATTTTTAAGGGTCAAAGTTTGTCGCCATTCCACGAGCGGGCGCAATTTTGAAGCATGTTGGGTATCAATTTACTCAGCCTTCACAAAATAAAAAAAATAGGCTAACTTTACTGTTTTCTTATTTTTGTTTATTCAAAAAAGTGTATTTTTTCCCCCAAAAAAATTACGGGGCAGATTCACATACATTTAGATAGGCGCAGCGTATCAGAGATACGCTACGCCGCTGTAACTTACTTTTTCATTCTTTGAATCCACAAAGAATTTGCGCCGTAAGTTACGGCCGCGTAGTGTATCTCTCGGCGCGTAATTCAAATCGACGGGTAGGGGGCGTGATTCATTTAAATGAAGCGCGTCCCCGCGCCGAATGAACTGCGCATGCTCCGTTTCGAAATTTCCCTCCGTGCATTGCGCTAAATGACGTCGCAACAACGTCATTTTTTTAAACTAAGACGTGAATTACGTCCATCCCTATTTACGGACGACTTAGGCCCCATACACACGACCGAGTTTCTCGGCAGAATTCAGCCAGAAACTCGGTTCAGAGCTGAATTCTGCCGAGAAACCCGGCCGTGTGTACACTTTCGGCCGAGGAAGCCGACGAGGACCTCGGCGAGGAAATAGAGAACATGTTCTCTATTTCCTCGTTGTTCAATGGCAAAAGTCGGCCCGCCGAGTTCCTCGGCGGCTTCCACACGGAACTCGACGAGGAACTCGATGTGTTTGGCATGTCGAGTTCCTCGGTCGTGTGTACGAGGCCTTACACAAAAAAAAAAATTCAAATTTCGACGCGGGAACGACGGCCATACTTAATATGGCAAGTCTATCTATATGCCGCAAAATAGCAGCTTTAACTATACGCCGGAAAAAGCCAACTAGAGACGACGTAAGAGAATGCGACGGCCACGCGTACGTTCGTGGATCGTCGAAAAAAGCAAATTTGCATACCCGACGCGGAAAACGGCGCAAACTCCACCCAGCAGGCGCCGAAGTATTGCACCTACGATACGAAGGCGTACGAAGCCGTACGCCTGTCGGATCAAACCCAGATGCCGTTGTATCTTGGTTTGAGGATTCAAACTAAAGATACGACGCGGGAAATTTGAAAGTACGCCGGCGTATCAGTAGATACGCCGGCGTACTCTCACTGTGGATCTGCCCCTATGTTTGTAAGACCGCTGCGCAAATACGGTGTGACATAAAGTATTGCAACGACCGCCATTTTGTTCTTTAGGGTGCCTGAAAAAATATATATAATGTTTGGGGGTTCTAAGTAATTTTCTAGCAAAAAAATAAAAACATTTTTTAACTTGTAAACAATAAAATAGGCCTGGTCCTTAAGTGGTTTAAAATAACCCAAATGTACTTTATTTTGTATATAAAGAAGATGTATATATAAATACCTAAAATAATTTCAAATTTATAGAAAACAAAAAAAATAAAAAACATACTGTAAATCGTCAGGGAATAACTCCCACTGAGCCACTTAACAGGCACTTCTCAAGATTATTGCTCTTGCATATCAAACCCACGCAAACACATTTTTTGACATATATTATTTGTTGTCAAAATCCACTTCCTGCGTTTATGTATGAGAGGTGACGGCATTCTCCATGCACACCGTGTATCATCGGATGTCGTCCACAACTTTTATTGCATAAAGATCACATCACAAAGGACCAAGCGCAGCGTTTCGGAGGTGCGCACGACCCCTTCGTCAGGCGTGGCTTCCTGAAACATTGCACTTGGTCCTTTTGTGAACCGATTCGGCTTGGATCGGGTCTCGGATCTAGTAACTCGGTGAGCCTTAACCACTTGACCACCGCAGTGCGACAAAATACGTCCTCGAATTTGTGCGGTGATATCTGAATGATGGGTGCAGCTACAGGCATCAATCAGATATCACCGTCTTCTGCCGGCGATTCTGTGCACCATAAGAATGATCAAAACGGCAGTTCCACCGCTTGATCTTTCTTATAGGCAGCGGGAGGGGATGTCCCCCTCCCGCCGCCATCTGGTGCTTCTCCGGGCTCTCCCGTGCCATCGGGGGCCCGAGAGCGAATCGGCCGGCGCTGGCTGGGGAAACATAGAGGTGACTGGTGGCCAGATGGTCACCAGTCATCTCTATGACTGTCGGAGGCCTGGGCGCGACGTTATGGCGCAATCGCGGCTGTCGGTGTGAGATCGGTGAATGTTTTTTCACCGATCTCATGCTTGTAAGCCTGGAGGAGAGAGGTGGGGTCTTATTGACCACCCCGCCTCTCTCCATAAAGAGGACCTGTCACAGTGATTCCTATTACAAGGGATGTTTACGTTCCTTGTAATAGGAATAAAAGTGATCAAAAAATAAAAATAAAAGTGGAAAAATAAAAAAATGAAGTAAAATAAAAAAAAATTAAAAATAAAAAGAATGCAAACCCCTGTCCCCGGTAGCTCGCGCGCAGAAGCGAACATGCATGAAAGTCCCGCCCACATATGTAAACGCCGTTCAAACCCCACATGTGAGGTATCGTCGCGTGTGTTAGAGTGTGTGCAACAATTCTAGCACTAGACCTCCTCTGTAACGCGAAAATAGTAACCTGTAAAAAAATGTAAAGCGTCGCCTATGGAGATTTTTAAGTACCGAAGTTTGGCGCCATTCCATGAATGTGCGCAATTTTAAAGTGTGACATGTTAGGTATCTATTTACTCGGTGTAACATCGTCTTTCACATTATATTCTAACGTACTGCCTCGTATTTCTCCACACAGTGCTGAACCCATCCTGTAACTGCGTGCTTGATGAGCAGAGGGCCAAATCCTCCGCCACCGGAATCATCATTGGGATCCATATTGGGGTCACCTGTATCATTTTTTGCGTCCTGTTCCTCATGTTTGGATACCGCGGAAGGTAAGACACCGGAAGAAAAACACCATTATTTTTTATCGTTATAGTGAGAGACCATGAAAGATGGTAATTTCCCCAAAAAATTACAAATTCATTTTCTTTCTTTACCATTAAAGGGGTTGTAAAGGTACGTTTTTTCCCCCCTAAATAACTTCCTTTACCTTAGTGCAGTCCTCCTGACACTCCTGCTCGCCCCCTCCCCCCCTCAAGAGGCTTTCTCCACATTATACAGGTATCTGCTCCCCCCCCTCCCCCCTGAAAGGTGCCAAATGTGACACCGGAGGGGGGAGGGGGCGAATCTGAAAAGTGGAAGTTCCATTTTTGGGTGGCGCTCCATTTTAAGGTTATTATTACTGTACTTCTTGCTATTCATTTCTCAATTTGTGTTATAATCTGTTCTATGCAATATGATAAGCAATACCAATTATTAGTATTCATCTATATTGGAATGTATTTTGTCAAAAATTTCAAGTAAAAAAAAAAAAAAAAAAATACATAGATATTGATACAAGACATAGGGCCAGATTCAGGTACAATTGCGCCCGTGTAACGTAAGCCGTTTACGTTACACCGCCGCAAGTTTTCAGTTTTAGTGCCCGATCCACAAAGCACTTACCTGGAAACTTGCGGCGGTGTATCGTAAATACGTCTGGCGCAAGGCGGTCCAAATCGAATGGGCGGGTACAATTTAAATTAGGCGCGCTCCCGCGCCGGACCTACTACGCATGCTCCCTTTCGAAATTCCAGCCGCGCTTTGCGCGAACTGACGTCATTTTTGCGATCGGCGACGTGCGTAGCGTACTTCCGTATTCCCGGACGTGTTACGCAAACTTTTTAAATTTTAAATTTCGACGCGGGAACGACGGCCATACTTTAGACAGCACTACGTTTGCTGTCTAAAGTTAAGGCACCCAAAACGACGACTAACTTTGCGACAGGAAACTAGACTAGCGGCGACGTAGCGAACGCGAAAAACCGTCGTGGATCACCGTAACTTCTAATTTGCATTTCCGACGCTGGTTTACGACGCAAACTCCCCCCAGCGGCGGCCGCGGTACTGCATCCTAAGATCCGACAGTGTAAAACAATTACACCTGTCGGATCTTAGGGATATCTATGCGTAACTGATTCTATGAATCAGCCGCATAGATACTCTGAGATATACTCCGTCGTATCTCCGCTGTGAATCTGGCCCTTAGATACAAGCTTGCATGTAAAAAACATATATATATTTTTGTGTGTGTTTTGGGTTAGACATGTGCAATTCGTTTAGTTCCAAATTAGTTTTTTTAACAAATTTTGACAAATTTGTTAATTACAAAATTTCTGAATTTTGGAATTTCTGATTTTCAAATTTTCGAATTTCAAAAATTTTGATGTGTGGAAATTTTCGAATTTCCGAAAATTCTAAATTTCGAAAATTCTTGAAATTCTGAAATTCAAAAATTCTGAAATAGAAAATTCTGAAATTCAAAAATCTCATGCCTCCTACACACGGCCATTTTTCTCAGCAGAAAAAAAAAAAAAAAGTTTTTCCCGACGTGATTCCTCTCCGACCTGACTTGCATACACACGTTCATGCAAAAAAAAAAACGTCCGACCAAAGCGCGGTGACGTACAACACGAACGACGGGACTATAAAGGGGAAGTTCCTTTCAAATGGCGCCACCCTTTGGGCTGCTTTCGGGCTGCATACTTGATTCTGAGCATGCACGTTTTTTATCCCCTCGGAAAAGCATACACACGACCGATTTTCTTGGCGAGAAAAAAGAGAGCTGGTTTCAATTTTTTGGCGGGCAGTTTATTCATGGAGAAGACTGCTAAGGGAGCATACACACGACCGATTTTCACGACCAATATAAAAAAGTGCAGTTTTCTCGTCGTGAAAACCGGTCGTGTGTACAAGGCATGAAAATTTGGATTTTCGAATTTCCAAATTTTCAGATTTCAGAAAAAGCTAAAAAAACGAATGAAGCAAAAACAAACACATTTCCCACCAGTGCACGTGTCTATTTTGGAAGTAAGTTACTTCCACTTGAGGGAATTATAATCTACCCAGTTATTTTTGTAGGCCTTTTCTATTGTTTTGTCTTTTATATCTTAGTATTAATTCCTGGTTAATATGTTACAAAACCTTTTTAACCACTTCCATACCGGGCACTTACGCAGCTTCCTGCCCAAGCCAACTTTCAGCTTTCTGCGCTGTCGCACTTTGAATTACAATTGCGCGGTCGTGCTACACTGTACCCAAACAATTTTTTTATAATTTTGTTCCCACAAATAGAGCTTTCTTTTAATGGTATTTGATCACCTCTGCGATTTTTATTTTTTGCGCAACAACTAAAAAAAGAAAACATTTTGAAAAAAAATAATTTTTTTTTTTTTCTGTTAATTTTTTTGTAAATAAGTACGTTTTCTTTTTTAATTACGGGCACCGATGAGGTGGCACTGATAGGCGGCACTGATGGACACTGATAGGCGGCACTGATGGACACTGATAGTCGGCGCATGTAAGCAGCACTGATGGGCACTTATAGGCAGCACTGATGGGCACTCATAGGCGGCACTGATGGGCACATATGGGTGGCACTAATGGGTACATACGGGTGGCACTGATGGGTACATATGGGTGGCACTGATGAGTACATATGGGTGGCACTGATGGGTGGCACAGATAGATGGGCACAGGGAATGGATGGGCACTGAGGGGTGGCAATGATAGAAACTGAGGGGTGACACTGATGGACAATGAGGGGTGGCACTGATGGATACTGAGGGGTGGCACTTGTTTATTTACAATTTTTCCAATCAGTGCCCATGTTGCCAGTCAGTGCCCATTTGCGGGCACTGTTTGGTATCTATTGTGCATATTTTTTACATGTGGATGGCCATGGGGGATGTACCTGGCCATCCACATGTTTCCTCCAATCCCTGGTGGTCCTGGCGGCTTCCCTGTTGTCTAGTGTGGGCAACCGAGGGGGGGCTGCGCTGATAAACAATCAGCGCAAACCCCCCCTGTCAGGAGAGCCGCCGATCAGCTCTCCTCTACTCGCATCTGTCAGACCTGAGTGAGGAAGAGCCGATCAACGGCTCTTCCTGTTTACATCGTGATCAGCCGTGATTGGACACGGTTGATCACGTGGTAAAGAGCCTCCGCCGAAGGCTCTTTACTGAGATCGGAGATGCAGAGTGTCAGACTGACACCCCGCACCACCGATCGCCGCGCTGCGCGCCCCCACGGGCGCGCGCCGGCATGAAATCCTGCAGGACGTCAATAGACGTCCAGTCAGGATTTCACAACCACTTCCCGGACATCAATTGTCCATTGACCGGGCGGGAAGTGGTTAAGACTTTAATTAAAATACTGATTTTTTTTTTTATTATTATTTTTATTATTATTTTTATTATTATTTTTTTAAGGTGGTATTCTGGATGATCCTGGCACACTGTGAAATATAGGCAAGAAGAAACAGGGATATGATATGGTCCATATAAGTTCTTGTTGTTTTCTTTTTCCGGCTTCACAGGCTCATGAAGTGTAAAGCTGCACAGGACCCGATCTCAGCTCCTCAAGGACCCGGAGGTATCAGACTTTCAGATCGAGCCGATCACAATGGTGATACTCTGAGAGGCGGCGAGATTCCAGAAACCAAGGGAAAAGTCAGTGAACTCAGAGAGATGGAACATTTATTTCACCACTCACCTTCTCACCGAAACGGGGTAAGACGCATTTATAAATATAAATAAATATATATATATATATACAGTGGAAACTCGGATTACGAGTATAATCCCTTCCAGGAGAATGCTCGTAATCCAAAGCACTCACATATCAAAGTTTCCCCATAGAAGTCAATGAAAAATAAGATAATTCGTTCCGCTTTGACTTCTATTGCATGCAATACCCCCTGTGGCCAGAGGAAGGGGGGCGCCGGAGAGCCTCGGAAATACGCAGGAACAGCTCGGCTGAACTCAGAAACGCCTCGGAAAGGCTCAGAAACACCCGGGAATGCAGTAGTTCTGAGTATTTCCAAACCACTCCGAACGGCCCCCGCACCTCTGGCCAAATGCGGTACTGCACACCCCATTGGCTTGAATCTTGTTCGTTTTGTGAGACAACACTCATTTTTTTCCCACAAATAGAATTTTCTTTTGGTGGCATTTGATCACCTCTGCGTTTTTTTCTTTTGCGCTATAAACAAAAAAAGAGCGACAATTGTGGGGAAAAAAACCCAATGGGCCAGATTCAGGTACCGCTGCGCACTTCTTACGGAGGCGCAGCATCCCGTTTTTGCCCTGCGCCCCCGCAAATTATCTGCGCTACGCTTCATTCACCAAGCAGTAGCCACGTAATTTGCGTGGGCGCTCCTCAAAAATGCCCGGCCTAAGGGCGCGTAATTTAAATGATCCCGTAGAGGGGCTTGGATCATTTAAATTAGGCGCATTCCTGCGCCGAACGTAGTGCGCATGCTCCGTCGGGAAACTTTCCCGACGTGCATTGCGGCAAATGACGTCGCAAGGACGTCATTTACTTCAAAGTGAACGTAAATGGCGTCCAGCGCCATTCACTTACGCAAACGACGTAAAATTTAAACTTCGCGACGCGGGAACGACGGGTATACGTAGCATTGGCTGCCCCTGCTATTAGCAGGAGCAGCCTTACGCGAAACCCGACGAACGGAAACGACGTAAACTGCGTACGCAGGGCTCGCGTAGGGTAGTGAATCGGCGTTGGTATGCAATTTGCATACTATACGCTGACCACTACGGGAACGCCCCCTAGCGGCCATCGTAAGAATGCAGCCTACGATATGACTGGCGTAAGAGCCTTATGCCACGCATATCTTAGGCTGCAGTCGGCGTAACGAGGTTCCTGAATCAGGAGCATCCGTAACGCCGGCGCAAGTAAGCAATTGCGCTGCGTAACTATGGTTACGCAGACGCAATTGCTACCTGAATCTGGGCCCATATTTTTTACTTTTTGCTATAATAAATATCCCACATAAAAATAAAAATAAAAACCTTCATCAGTTTAGGCCGATACGTATTCTTCTACATATTTTTGGTAAAAGAAAAAAAAAATCGCAATAAGCGTATATTGATTGGTTTGCGCAAAAGAGCTTTCTTTTGGTGGTATTTGATCACCTCTGCGGTTTTAATTTTTTTGCGCTATAAACAAAAAAAGAGCGACAATTTTGAAAAGAAATGATAAACAATATTTTTTACTTTTTGCTGTAATAAATATCCAAAAAAAAGTCTTCATCAGTTAAGGCCAATATTTATTCTGCTACATATTTTTGGTAAAAAAAGATTCCAATAAGCTCATTTTGATTGGTTTGTGCAAAAGTTATAGGGCCAGATCCACATAGAAATGGATAGGCGCAGAGTATCAAAGATACGCTACGCCGCCGTATCTTACCTGGCTTTAAGTCGAATCCAGGAAGATTTCGCGCCGTAAGTTACGGCGGCGTAGTGTATTTCTGGCAGCGAAATTCAAATCGGCGATTAGGGGGCGTGATTCATTTAAATGAAGCGCGTCCCCGCGCCGATTGAACTGCGCATGCTCCGTTTCGAAATTTCCCGCCGTGCTTTGCGTGAAATGACGTCGCAACGACGTCATTTTTTGAACTTAGACGTGACTTACGTCCATCCCTATTCACGGACGACTTACACGCAAAAAAAAAATAAATTCAAATTTCGACGCGGGAACGACGGCCATACTTAACATGGCAAGTCTATCTATACGCCGCAAAATAGCAGCTTTAACTATACGCCGGAAAAAGCCGACTAGAGAGACGACGTAAGAGAATGCGACGGCCGTGCGTACGTTCGTGGATCGTCGGAAAAAGCTCATTTGCATACCCGACGCGGAAAACGACGCAAACTCCACCCAGCGGACGCCGAAGTATTGCATCTACGATCCAAAGGCGTACGAAGCCATACGCCTGTCGGATCGAACCCAGAAGCCGCCGTATCTTGGTTTGAGGATTCAAACTAAAGATAGGACGCGGGAAATTTGAAAGTACGCCGGCGTATCAGTAGATACGCCGGCGTACTCTCTCTCTGGATCTGGCCCATAGCGTCTACAAACTATGGGATATTTTAATGGCATTTTTATTTTTACTAGTAATGGCCTGAGATTAGCGTTTCTTTGTGGGACTGCGCCGTTGCGGCGGACAAATCGGATACTGAATGACACCTTTTGGGGACCAGTGACACTAATACAGTGATCAGTGCTAAAAAAAAATGATCACCTCTGCGGTTTTTAATTTTTTTGCGCTATAAACAAAAAAAGAGCGACAATTTTGAAAAAAAAAAACAACAATGTTTTTTACTTTTTGCTATAATAAATATCCCTCCCAAAAAAAAGTTTTTCTAAGTTTAGGCCAATACGTATTCTTCTACATATTTTTGGTTAAAAAAAAATTGAAATAAGTGTATATTGATTTGTTTGCGCAAAAGTTATAGGGCCAGATTCAGGTATAATCGCCTATCTTTAGGTGGGCGTAGCGTATCTCAGATACACTACGCCGCCGTAAGTTTGAGCAGCAAGTTGTGTATTCACATAGTACTTGCGCTTAAACTTACAGCCGCGCAGTGTAACTGGGCCGGCGTAAGCCCGCCTAATTCAAAATAGGCTGGCTGGGGGCGTGTACTATGTAAAATAGTAGTGACCCCACGTTTTTGACGTTTTTAACGAACGGCGCATGCGCCGTCCGTAAACATATCCCAATGCGCATGCTCAAAATGACGTCGGCAAATTGTCATGCTTTCGACGTGAACGTAAATTACGTCTAGCCCTATTCGCGAACGACTTATGCAAACGACGTAAAAAATTCAAATTTCGTCGCGGGAACGACGGCCATACTTAACATTGGCTGCGCCTCATAGACCCTGGGGTAACTTTACACCGGAAAAAGCCTAACGTAAATAACGTAAAAAAATGGGCCGGGCGGACGTACATTTGTGAATCGGCGTATCTACCTAATTTGCATATTCTACACTGAAATCTCCGGAAACGCTACAAAGCGGCCAGCGTAAATATGCAGCCTAAGATACGATGGTGTAAGAGACTTACGCCGGTCGGATCTTAGGGAAATCAATGCGTAACTGATTCTAAGAATCAGGCGCATAGATACGACGGCGCCCAATCGGACTTACGACGGCGTATCTAGAGATACGCCGTCGTAAATCTCTGTGAATCTGGCCCATAGCGTCTACAAAATAGGGGATAGATTTATGGCATTTTTATTATATATATATATATATATATTTTTTTTTACTAATAATGGCGGTGATCAGAGATTTTTAGCGGGACTGCGACATTGCAGTGGACAAATCGGACACTTTTTTGCGACCAGTGACATTTATACAGCGATCAGAGTTAAAAATACCCACTGATTACTGTATAAATTACACTGGTAGAAAATGGGTAGACAATAGGGGGCGATCAAAGGTTTAAATGTTCCCTAGAGAGGTGTTTCTAACTGTGGGGGGGAGGGGACTGACTGGGGTGTTACTTCCTTTATGTCTCCCTGCAAAGGTAAAGCATAATGGGCTACTATGCATCGCGTAGTAGCCCATCATGTGACACTTACCTGCAGGAAAAGCCTACGATGTCCCCGTCTTCCTCCGGTGGCAGCGAGCGTCCATTCTTCACCCCTCTTCTTCCCGGGGCCGCGAACTCCAGCTCTGTGACTGGCCAGAGTAGCGTGACGTCACTCCCGCGCATGCGTGAGGGAGCCGCCTTTAACGGCATAACCCCGGCTTAAAATGGCACAGCGTACCCTTACAAGACGGCGCATGCGCCATTGAAGCTGTCACTCTAGGAAATTGAAAATATCTCCAAGACTGTGTAGGTCTCAGAGATATTGCAAGCATCTATGGGTAAGCTTTAATCTAGGCTTACCCAGGCCCGGACTGGCCATAGGGCATACCGGGCATATGCCTGGTGGGCCGCAGGTCACGTCTCTGTAATGTAGGGGGGGTCTGTATGGGCTGTATTGTAGAGGGGAGCTGTAATGTAGGGGGGGTTTGTATTGTAGAGGGGGGTCTGTAATGTAGGGGGGTCTGTATTGTAGAGGGGGTCTGCATTGTAGAGGGGGTATGTACTGTAGGGGGGTCTGTACTGTAGGGGGGTCTGTGTAACATGCAGGGGGTTCAGAACTGTTAGGGGAGTGTCTGTGTAACAAACTGTAGGAGACTGTGTAACGTAAAGGGGTCCAGAGGTGCAGGGAGCTGTGTAATATAAAGGGACCCAGAGGTGCAGGGTGCTGTGTAATGTAAAGGGGCCCAGAGGTGCAGTGCTGTGTAATGTAAAGGGGCCCAGAGGTGCAGGGTGCTGTGTAATGTAAAGGGGCCCAGAGGTGCAGTGCTGTGTAATATAAAGGGGCCCAGAGGTGCAGGGTGCTGTGTAATGTAAAGGGGCCCAGAGGTGCAGGGTGCTGTGTAATATAAAGGGGCCCAGATGTGCAGGGTGCTGTTTAATGTAAAGGGGCCCAGAGGTGCAGGGTGCTGTGTAATGTAAAAGGGTCCAGAGGTGTGGTTCTATGTAATGTAAAGGGGTCCAGAGGTGCAGGGTGCTGTGTAATGTAAAAGGGTCCAGAGGTGTGGTTCTATGTAATGTAAAGGGGTCCGGAGGTGCAGGGTGCTTTGTGATGTAAAGGGGTCCAGAGGTGCAGGGTGCTGTGTAATAAAAAGGGGCCCAGAGTTGCAGGGTGCTGTGTAATGTAAAGGGGTGCAGGGTGCTGTGTAATGTATAGGGGCCCAGAGGTGCAGTGCTGTGTAATATAAAGGGGCCCAGAGGTGCAGGGTGCTGTGTAATGTAAAGGGGCCCAGAGGTGCAGGGTGCTGTGTAATGTAAAGGGACCCAGAGGTGCAGGGTGTTGTGTAATGTAAAGGGGTTCAGAGGTGCAGGGTGCTGTGTAATGTAAAGGGGCCCAGAGGTGCAGGGTGCTGTGTAATGTAAAGGGGTCCAGAGGTGCAGGGTGCTGTGTAATGTAAAGGGGTCCAGAGGTGCAGGGTGCTGTGTAACGTAAAGGGGTCCAGAGGTGCAGGGTGCTGTGTAACGTAAAGGGGTCCAGAGGTGCAGGGTGCTGTGTAATGTAAAGGGGTCCAGAGGTGCAGGGTGCTGTGTAACGTAAAGGGGTCCAGAGGTGCAGGGTGCTGTGTAATGTAAAGGGGTCCAGAGGTGCAGGGTGCTGAGGGTTTACAACCACTTTAAGCACTAACCACTTTTTTTTCTCTTTCAGCAACAGTCTGCTCCATCTTGTCATTTGGATGAAATGTTGGTGTCCACCATCACTCCGGATGAAATCAGCTTTACCGAAGAAGACCCTCCGGGGGGCGCCTTACAGCCACAAGCAAGGACTGAAGCTCCTCCCATCTTTCTCTAAAGCTGGTCCTGAATCCTTCGCTGCTCCTTATCAACCTAGTCTGACGGAGCTTCTTTTTTATTTTTTTTTACACAATTCTCAGGTCTCCATTTTTCCAAACCTTGTGATCCCTTTATATCCTTTTTGATAGAAATTTTGTACTTTTTTATTATTATATGTGAGAATGCGGCACTTATAGACTGTTACTCCCCAGAGACAGTGGGCAGTCTTTTTTTTTTTTTCACTATCGCTACACGAGAAATCGCCTGCTGGAAGCCCTCCGGCGGCAGGACCTACAGGTTTTTTATAGAGCACTTACCTCTTTTCATGTCACTACCCACTGAGAATTCTGCTCTTTTTGTATCGTTGTGTCAGATGATTGTTGAGGCTCCTGGGAATATCCCGGGGATGTCTGCTGCTTTTGTAGCCTGGTTGGACTTTTTAATATTTCATTTTTTTTTGTAGTTTTCATTCATTTTTTTTGCTTTTTTGTTTTATATTTTGACTTGTTATGAGACGGATATAGACTGTAACAAGAGTCCGTGTACGCAGAGGTCATTCACCAAACCTACCTCAACCGGGATGAATGTTTTTCAAGTGTGGTCGGTCTATTATTCTTGATTGCTTCATACGTGTCCACCGTGGATGTGTGCCCCGGCAGTGGATGTTTTATTATTTCGTTTTTTTTGTTTTTTTTTATCATTTGGGTATTTTAAGGGAAAAAAAATGCATAAATAGCTCAGTCTGTCTAAGTGAGCCACCTAATGAGGAATGTGTGGTAGAAATGCCTGCCTAATGGTTCAATTGAATGAACGTAAGTAGGGTTGTCCTGATACCACTTTTTTAGGACTGAGTACAAGTACCGATACTTTTTTTCAAGTACTCGCCGATATCGAATACCGATACTTTTTTTTAAATGTCCCCCACATATGCAGCCATGTCCCCCACATATGCAGCCATGTCCCCCACATATGCAGCCATGTCCCCCCACATATGCAGCCATGTCCCCCCACATATGCAGCCATGTCCCCCCACATATGCAGCCATGTCCCCCATATATGCAGCCATGTCCCCCATATATGCAGCCATGTCCCCCATATATGCAGCCATGTTCCCCACATATGCAGCCATGTTCCCCCACATATGCAGCCGTGTCCCCCCACATATGCAGCCGTGTCCCCCACATATGCAGCCATGTCCCCCCACATATGCAGCCATGTCCCCCCACATATGCAGCCATGTCCCCCCAAATATGCAGCCATGTCCCCCACATATACAGCCATGTCCCCACACATATGCAGCCATGTCTCCCCATACCTAGATGCCGCCGCCTAGTTAATCAGCGTGCGGGGAACATTACAGCTTTCATTTGAATAGCTGTCTGTTCCCCGCCGCGTATAGACACTCCCCCTTGCTCGGGATTGGACGGGTGATCTGCACTTTGATAGACAGATCACCCATCCAATCCCGAGCAAGAGGGAGGGTCTATACGCGGCGCGGCGGGGAACAGACAGCTATTCAAATGAAAGCTGTATTGTTCTCCGCACGCTGATTAAATAGGCGGCGGGGGCGTTGCGGTATGCGGCGGCATTGCGGCGACGGCGGCGGGGGGGCTAGTATCGGATCTGGCATTGGGGGCATTTGCGGGAGTACAAGTACTCCCGCAAATGCTCAGTATCGGTCCCAATACCGATACTGGTATCGGTATCGGGACAACCCTAATTTTTACCCCATAGTTTATTTTTATTTTTAAAAACAAGCCCTAAGGCCCCTTTCACACTGGGGCGGGAGGCGTGGGTGGCGGTATAGCGCCGCTAAAAATAGTGGCGCTATACCGTCGGAATTCCGCCGCTAGCGGTGCGGTTTAAACCACCACTAGCGGCCCGATAAAGGGTTAATACCCAGGGCCAACCCTAGGATCACAGGTGCCTGGGTACAGAAATATTTCTGGCACCCCCACATGGGCGTGGTCATTTTACTAACTCCTCCCCTTTGCAAATGTTTCTATGGCAATGACTCAACCACAGAGATGCGCCCCCCCCCCCCCAAGCACTGCCAGACTGGACTGGTTGCCCTATGCTCACACACCAGTTCTGGACGGACACACACATACGCTCAGAACCAGGGGAGGGCTGGCAGCCTTAGGCCTGGGGGGCAAGTCCAGTCAAGTGGCCCATTGAACCACCGAATGAGCTCACCATCCATGGCCCACCTGTTTTTTTTTTTATATAATGCAGCCTCACCAGTGCCCATCAGTGCAGTCAACTCCAGTGCCCATCAATGCAGCCTGATCACTGGGGCAGGTTACATGGGGTGTATGTGGGGAGATGGGGGGTCAGCTAGGGGTGTCAGGGTCTCTCACCTCAGTGATCTCAGCTCAGCAGGTCCTTGCACGCCACAGCCTCCTGGGGGGGTAATGGTCTTGGTCCTGGGGTCAAGTTGCAGCCAGTGCCCAGCCCTGCAGCCCTGCATCCTGACTCCCTGGCACACACTGGCTCTGCCTGCTTCCAAGAATCTGTTCCCAGGGAGTTGTAGTTTCCTCTGTGCTGCTCTGTTTTCCACCCACCTGGAGCTTGAACGTGGACTACAACTCCCGGAATGAAACAGCTAATGGTCACCGGCTGTGGCCGTGCCCCCGGCCCGACTTCTTAGTGCAGAATAAAAAAGAAAATGGTAGAGGGTAGAGGGCAGCGGCTGCGGGCCATTTTTAACATAAGCATGTTGCCACCCTGTCCCCCGGCCCAGCCCTCCCCTGCTCAGAACACTCATTTTGGGACGGACACAAACAAGTAGAGAAGGAGGGAGGGGAGAACTCTGGCACTTCGGCGCCCCCACCTCTGCAGGCGCCCGGGTGAAAAGCACCCTGTGCACCCTGCCTAGGATCGGCCCTGTTAATACCAATGGGAAACCGCAGAGGCGCATTGCGGGCGGTATTGCCGCGGTTTCCCATTGTTTTAAATGTGAAGGAGCGGTGAAGGAGCGGTATACATACTGCTCCTCTCACCGCTCCAAAGATGCTGCTTGCAGGAGATTTTTTTCCTCTCCTGCCAGCGCATCGGTGTGAAAGCCCTCGGGCTTCCACATTGAGAAGGCTTGGGCAGGAGTTTTTCAGGCGGTATTTAGGCGCTATTTTTAGCGCTGTACCGCCTGAAAAACTCCTCAGTGTGAAAGGGGCCTTACTCGTAACATTTTAGGCCAAACCTCATTCTATCCACATCGCTCCCAACTGCCCCTGATTTTCGAGGGACTGTCCCTGATTTGGAGCAATATCCCTCTGTCCCTTACCCCCGCTCATTTGTCCCTCATTTTGGTCTGATCTATATAACGTGGAATCTTCCCAACGAGGCTCCTAGCTTTCTCCTTGCTTGTGACGCCAAGCTGAGAAATCTGACTTCACTGACTGTATTCCTAATAAAACAACAGTCCAGCAGCTTGGGAAAGACACACAATTTATAATAAAACAAGAGGGGGAAGAGCGGTAACAAACCTCAGGATTTTTTAAGGTGTTGGGTACGAAAAATGTAATAGACAATTATACAATAAATAAAATAAGATTTTTATTACAAAGATAAAAAAAACATGAGAACAATGCTCCATCCATATCAAAAATCGATTGTTCTATAGGAAGACACTACCACTCAACATGTTTCGCTTTACAGAGCTTCTTCATATGGTATTGGCTCTATTATCCATTTTCGAATATCTGCATATTCATTTTATGCCAACGTAGTTGATAAATCTGTTTTGCTTGTTAAAACAAACCAACATGAGTGTTCATTCTTATCTTTTTGTTATCTATAGCATATAATACGTCACACCTGGATCTCCTGAAGAAGCTCTGTAAAGCGAAACATGTTAAGTGGTAGTATCTGTATATATAGTTACCGTATTTATCGGCGTATAACGTGCACCCCAATTTTAAGAGGAAATAACTAAAAGTTACAATTATTTATAATCACTATTTAACATTAGACACAAAGTTTTTATGAATTCTTAAAATTACTTCTTATTCTCCCATCTAGACTTTCATGATGTCACAAAAAATAAGCAGAATTTCTTTTACCTGACACCTGTAGTGCTGCTTGGGGCTTCTATACCCAAATGTTCAGCATTCTCATTCTGTGGTGAGGGGGAGGGTGAGGAAACCCTTAAACGCGGGCAGAGCGGCAGCGCTGGCCGAGACTGTAGAGCGTACCTATGGCATACCTCCGAGGGGAAGGAGGGGGACGAGCGCCCGCCGGAAATCACCGAGCCGTCATCTCCACTCAGCTGTCACGTCACACACGCACAGTCCCGCCTCCGCCATCGGCATTGGACCATCTCCTGTGACAGACAGAACACTGGTCCAATGCTACTGGCGGAGGCGGGACTGTGCGTGTGTGACGTGACAGCCAAATGAGAGCCGAGAGGAGATGATGGCTCGGTGATTTCCGGCGGGCGCTCGTCCACCTCCTTCCCCTCTGAGGTATACTGTCGGCGTGATTTTCCCCCTATTTTCAGGGGAAAAAAGTGCGCGGTACACGCCGATAAATACGGTACATAGTTAGGTTGAAAGCCATAAAACCTCTGCAGAGGCACATTGCCGGCGGTATACCCGCAGTGCCCCATTGATTTCAATGGGCGGGAGCGGTATACACACCGCTCCTTCACCGCTCCAAAGATGTGGCAAGAAGGACTTTTTTTCTACCGTCCTGCTAGCGTAACGCTCCAGTGTGAAAGCCCTCAAGGCTTTCACGCCGGAGAGACAGCATCAGCTTTTTCAGGTCGGTTTGTGGGCGCTATTTTTAGCGTTATAGCGCCTGCAAAAAAACGCCCCAGCGTGAAAGGGGTCTAAAGAACAACAATCCCACCACCAAAATCTTATTGGAAAGACATTGGCGGTCCTCTAAAATGAATGCCTCCTTAGAAACCATTTTTCCATCTCTTCTGTCTGAAACATGGCGGCCCAGAAGAAACTCGGGTCATCCCTTTCCTCCTTATGTGGCTCCTAAATAATAATATTGTTGTTTTTGAGGTAACATTCCCTTCGTTACAATGATTTACTTTGAAGTCCAATGTGATGCACTTCCAAACTTTGAACACACAATTGCTACCTCATTTTTTAGAACTTGTTTTACTTCTTTTGCTTTTGTAGGAGTTGAGCTATGCCTATTGCTATTGTTGTTGTTTTTTTATGTTTTTTTTTTTTTAATGTTTTTTTTAAGTGTGTGTGAGTTGTATTGAAAGAGAATCATCATGGTGGTGACTATATAACCATTTTTCATCTTCTTTGTCTCTGGCACCAGTCCAAAGGGGAAGTATCGTCAATAGATTTTGGTTAATGCTATGTTTTTTGTTTTTTTTGTGTTTGTTTTAAAAAAAAAAAGGGATTTCTTTCATTGTAACTTACAATTAAGCCCTTTTCTCTCGAGCTGCTCATAAGCTGATGGTGGACACAGGCATCTCAAATGAGGTTTACCCCCCCAAAAACAAGACACTCATTTAACCTCCTTTTGTGTCACAACTCCTAATTATAGGACAGGTCCCCCCAAAAAGGATACTTCAGTTTTGGGTAGATGAAGAAAGTCTTAATGACGCATCAAACTTTTATATCCTTCTGGTTGTTCAATGGTAAAATATTTACCAGTCTATCTGCAGTGACCATTACACTTGATTTATTTCCCATGGCTGGGGGAGGTGTAACGGGAATTCCACTGCACAGATATAGGCCCGGATTCACAAAGCACTTACGCCGACGTATCTCGAGATACGCCGCATAAGTGTAACTATGCGCCGTCGTATCTGTGCGCCGTGCCCACACTTTGAGATACGCCTAAAAATAGGCTTCCTACGACCGACGTAACTTGCCTACGTGCCGTCGTATTGTGGGCGCAAATTTACGCCGGGCGCATTTGCCGCTCCCATAGATTTTCTATGCACATATGCAAATGAGGGAGATACGCCGATTCACAAACGTAGTTGCGCCCGGCGCATCATATACGCGGTTTGCGTAAGTCGTACGTCCGGCGTAAAGTTATTCCCCATATAGGAGGCGCAACTCATGCAAAGGTATGGACCAGGGAACACAAGCCGTCGTATCTTTTGTCGTTTACATAGTACGTGAATAGGGCTGGGCGTAGGTTACGTTCATGTCGTAGGCAGTGATTCGACGTATCTTAGGCAGTTGTTTTGACGTGATTCTGAGCATGCGCACTGGGATGCGGCCACGGGACGGCGCATGCAACGTTCATTTTAAGTACTTCTATGGCGCTTGGCCCATCATTTGCATGGGGTCACGCCTCATTAGCATGGCTCACGCCCACTTCCACCTACACTGGCTTACGCCGAGGAAACCCAGCGTATCTTTAACAGCGAGTGGGAGCAAGTGCTTTGTGAATCCAGTGCTTGCCTCTCTGCGCTGCGCCGGCGTAGCGTAAAAGAGATACGCTACGGCGGCATAAATATGCGCCGATGTATGTGAATCCGGGCCACTGTAGATAGAAGAAGCTGGGGGGTTAAATCATCCAACCATACTAGAAAAAGAAACATTACCCACATATTAGACACGTGCAATTTGTTTAGTTCCGAAATTCGTTTTTCTTTTAACGAATTTTGACAAATTCGTTAATTCCGAAATCTCAGAATTTCCGAATTTTTCAATTTCCGAATTCCGAATTTTCGAATCTACGAAATGACGTAATTCCGTAATTTCAAAAATTCCGAATTTTGGAAATTCGGGAATTCGAATCTCCGGAAATGAGAAAAATCGAATTATCTGGAATTTGAAAATTTGCATATTCGAGATTTTGTAATTTGGAAATACGGAAATTCGAAAATTCCAAAATCAGAAATTCGAAAATTCAGAATTCGATTATTCGAAAATTCGAAATTTTCGATTTTGGAAATGCGAAAATTCAGATTTAGAAAAATTCGGAAATTCGAAAATCGGAAAATTATTTTTTTCTGAATTTTGGATATTCTAAATTCCGAATCCCGATATTTAAAATTTCTGAATTTCCGGTATTTAAAATTCCTGAATTTCCGGTATTTAAAATTCCTGAATTTCCGGTATTTAAATTCCTGAATTTCTGGTATTTAAAATTCCTGAATTTCCGGTATTTAAAATTCTTGAATTTCCGATATTTAAATTCCTGAATTTCCGGTATTTAAAATTCCTGAATTTCCGGTATTTAAAATTCTTGAATTTCCGATATTTAAAATTTCTGAATTTCGATTTCAGATATATCAAATTCCTGAATTTCCGATTTCTGATATTTCAAATTTATGAATTTCGATTTCACATATTTTAAATTTCGGAATTTCCGATTTTCCAAATTTCTGAATCTCTGATTTCCAATATTTCAAATTTCGGAATTTCCGATATTTCAAAATTCTGAATTTCCGATATTTCACATTTCTGGATTTCCGAAATTTCCGATTTTCGATATTTCAAATTTCTGAATCTCTCTGATTTCCGATATTTCAAAATTCTGAATTTCCGATATTTCAAAATTCTGAATTTCCGATATTTCAAAATTCTGAATTTCCGATATTTCAAAATTCTGAATTTCCGATATTTCAAAATTCTGAATTTCCGATATTTCAAAATTCTGAATTTCCGATATTTCAAATTTCTGAATTTCCGATATTTCTAAATTCTGAATTTCCGATATTTCAAAATTCTGAATTTCCGATATTTAAAATTTCTGAATTTACGATTTCCAATATTTCAAATTTACGATTTCCAATATTTCAAATTTACGAATTCTGAATTTTCGAATTTCCAAAAATAGCAAAAAAAACAAGGAAACAAAATCAAATGAAATTTTTGGCAGTGCACATGTCTACCACATATTAACCACTTGCTGACCACCCCATAGCAGATTTACCGCTACAGGGCGGCCAGGCTGTGCAGAATCACACACACATATATATATATATATATATATATATATATATATATATATATATATATATATATAATTTTGAACTTCCAGGTAGGGGGCACGTGTGCGTACTGCCGGTAGGCCGCTTCTGTGATTTATCATATCAGAAGCAGATCAGTCTGTGTCGGATATCCGTCTACACCCGCCAATCGTCGAGAGAACACACAGAAGGGAGCGCTGCCTATGTAAACAAGGCAGATCTCTGTTTTGACAGGGGGGAAGTGCAAAGCAAGGAAATAAAATCCATCACTTCCCTTAGTAAAAGCACAACACAAAGTACAAACAAACACAGGCTAGGCACACAGTTAACTCTTTGCTCACCCTAGATGTTTAACCCCTTCCCAGCCACTGTCATTAGTACAGTGACAGTGCATATGTTTTTAGTGTCACTGGTTCCCACAAAGTGTCAGTTAGCGTTAGAATGTCCGCCACAATATCACAGTCCCACTATAAGTCGCTGATCGCCGCCATTACTAGTATAAACAAATGTAAATTTCAGTATATATACCATAGTTTGTAGACGCTAAAACATTTGCGCAAACCAATCAATATACACTCTTTAGGATTGTGGGCGATCGATTGCCCCTTTTCTGCACCATAAAGGGTAATAATTGATCGGTACACCTTCCTTAGTCTTGGTGATGATGAGTGGAGGGGTAAATCTATTTTGTCCTGTCTGTGTCCCACAAAAACTGATAGAAAGAGAACCGATATAAAAAAAAACTCAAAAATATTGCAGTGCCTTTTTTTTTATATTTACCTTGGAAAGCATCCCCCAGCAGTCTAAGGAGTGATGCAAAAAAATAAAAAATTGTACATAATATATACTTCCTCTTCAAGGTTTCCAGTGCAAATGACAAAAGAAGACATCTGGGCTAATTTATTACATGAGCAAAGATAACCGGATCCGAAATCCAGGGCGGCCAACAACAAAAAAATCCAGTTGGCCGTTTCTGCCAACCTCTCCATTTTCTTTGCTTCAATGTTCATAAATAAGCCATCCATTTGATGGGGGGGGGCCTCATGCATAAAACCAGCTAAAGGAAGAACGTTTCCTAAAGTAGCCAGTTCGATTCTCTTACTCATGTTCGCAGTGCAATTTGATTGGCTTCGATGGCCAACAAGAACTGTTCCTCCTAAAAAAAAAAAAAATTTTTGCATGGGCCCCCCCCGCTTGTTTCGTTTTATGACGACAGTGGAGACAACTGACGCTGAGGGCTTGAATCATTCCTGTGGTTTTCTATATATATACAAGTTTTTACTGTAAAGACTTTTTCTTAAAAAAAACTTGATGCTGTAATCTCATCGGATGGCAAAATGGGTTGAAAAGAAGAAAAAAAAGAAGAAGAAAAAAAAAAAAGACACAAATGTGAAAAGTGTGACAACACATCTGGGTGGACCTCCCTTATACGGTGAAGGGATTATTGTACCTTTGTTTCGTCGGTGCTAATATTGTGGACAAGAGTTGATGTACATAAGGCACTTCTGAAGACTATGCTCACTTTCTTCATTTGCATGCAAAAATCACCCCCCCCCCCTGGAAATCCGAGTCTGCAGCAGAATGTTTGTGGGGGAGGGAGGGGGGAATCTGTGTGAACCGGGCCCCTCTGTTTTCTGCTGTGATTTGTGGGAAAAGACGTTATCATGTTTTTTATATTATCATAACTGGAGTCTGTCCTTTGGCCTGAGACCGGACTTTACCAACCTCGAAAATGTGCGAGTGCATCGAAGAGGATCTGACCGGGTGCCAACCGAGGCGTCCATTGCCGTAGGCTTCCGATTTACTGTAGACTGGTAGAACGAGGGGTTGTTTTTTAGACTTTTTTGGTGTAAGTTACCTGCAGTGAGACCGTCTCTATGAAAAAGACTCAACAGCGACCTACAATGTGTCCTCATTTTGTCACACATCACAACAACCCTAATGTTCTTGATAAAGCCCATATGATTACCCTGTCCTTTACGTAAAGAAATGTCTTTGTAGATGAGGAATAAATCTACTGACTGGTCCTTTTTTTTGCTCATTGGATTGATTTACATGTTGAATGTGATAAAATAACAATGTGTCGGGATCCACAGATTTTTTTCCTTCTTCTATTTCCATGTGTTTCTTCTTTATTTGCCTCTGTGGAAATTAAAGTGTGTCTCTAGGACAGGGGTCTCTAAACTTTTCAGAGTGAGGGCCACATCGTATGGTTTATAAATATTTACAAGCCAAAATAAAAATCCCTATCAGGATCCTCATCAGTGTCCCCCCTTACATCAGGAAACATATAAGATTTCCCCTTACATCTAAGTCCCCTTTAGAGCCACTCTTACATCAGTGATCCCATCAGAGTCTTCCTTACATCAAAGTTCCCATCGAAGCCCTTCTTACATCAGGGTCCCCATTAGAGTCCTCCTTACATCAGGGTTCCTATTAGCATCCTCCTTACATTAGATTCCCCACTAGAGTCCTCCTTACATCAGCGTCCCCATTAGAGGCCTCCTTACATCAGGGTCACCATTGAAGTCATCCTTACATCAGGATCAACAATAGAGTCCACCTTAAATCAGGGTCATCATTAGAGTACTCTTTACAGAAGGGTTCCTATTAGCATCCTCCTTACATCAGATTCCCCACCAGAGTCCTCCTTACATCAGGGTCCCCGTTAGAGGCCCCCTTACATCAGGATTACCATTGAAGTCCTCCTTACATCAGGATCAATATTAGAGTCCTCCTTACATCGGGGTCACCATTAGAGTACTCCTTACATCAGGGTTCCTATTAGCATCCTTCTTACATCAAATTCCCCACCAGAGTCCTCCCTACATCATGGTTCCCCATTAGAGGCCTCTTTACTTCAGGCTCACCATTGAAGTCCTCCTTACATCAGGATCAACATTAGAGTCCTCCTTACATCATGGTCACCATTAGAGTACTCCTTACATCAGGGTCACCATTAGAGTACTCCTTACATCAGGGTCACCATTAGATTACCCCTTACATCAGGTTCACCATTAGAGGCCTCCTTACATCAGGGTCACCTTTGAAATCCTCCTTACATCAGGATCAACATTAGAGTCCTCCTTACATCAAGGTCACCATTAGAGTACTCCTTAGATCAGGAATCCTATTAGCATCCTCCTTACATCAGATTACACACCAGAGTCCTCCATACATCAGGTTTCCCCATTAGAGGCCTCTTTACTTCAGGCTCACCATTGAATTCCTCCTTACATCAGGATCAACATTAGAGCCCTCCTTACATCATGGTCATGATTAGAGCACTCCTTACATCAGGGTCACCATTAGAGGCCTCCTTACATCAGGGTCACCATTGAAGTCCTCCTTACATCAGGGTCACCATAAGAGGCCTCCTTACATCAGGTTCACCATTAGAGGCCTCTTTACATCAGGATCTCCATTAGAGGCCTCCTTACATCTGGGTCACCATTGAAGTCCTCCTTACATCAGGATCAACATTAGAGGCCTCCTTACATCAGGGTCACCATTGAAGTCCTCCTTACATCAGGATCAACATTAGAGTCCTCCCTACATCAGGATGCCCATTAGAGGCCTCTTTACTTCAGGCTTCCCACTAGAGTCCCTTTACATCAGGATCCCTATCAGTGTCCCCAACATCAGGGAATCCATCAGAGTTCCCCTTATATCAAAGCCCCCATCGGAGCTGCTCTTACATCATGGTCTCCATCAGAGTCCCCCCTTACATGGGGTAGGGGAGTTGAAGTGAAGACCATAGGCAGCTTCTGCAGACCTTAAAGGTGTTGTAAAGGAAAAAAATGTTTTGCCTAAATTTAATGTCTGCAAGGTAGACAGACATAATAGTGTAATGATTCTGTTAAAAAACTAGTAAATACCTATTAAATTCCTTCATCTATATCACCTCCGGCGTTCTAGTTTCTGTTCTCTCATTCACTTCCTGGTTTGCATCGCTAACCAGGAACCAGGAAGTAAGAACTACATTTCCCAGTATGCATTGCGGCACACCCAGTAATTCACACCTCCTTAAAGTCTCTAACACGTAGAGAGCATCCTGCCGCAAAGATGTAGTTCCCAGGAGGGGGTGAGCACGTCACTGACCACCGCAGTAAAGCCGCCCTTCACGGTGGTCAGTAACAATCAGACAAGCAGGAAGTGAACAGAACAGAGAAGAAATAGAGCAACTTCTGAGCAAAAACAAACAATGAGGAAGTGAAAAGAGGAATGTCTGCAGGTAAAGGATGCTTATTATGAAAAAAAATGTTTTCCTTTACAACCCCTTTAATCCTCAAGCTGTGGAAGTTCCAATTTATGCTCCTCCTCTTCTTCTTTTGGAACTTTTTTTTTGGGGGGGGGAGGAGTGACTTTTTTTTCCGAATAGGGTGAAGAACCTTTTTAAGGACATGCCACTGACCCTAGCTGTGGAATGGATAACATTTAGACCGTAACTTGGAGACCCCTGCTCTAGGCAAAACATTTTGGAGAAAGACCAACTTTTCCCAACCAGGGTTCCTTCAAAGGTTGCTAGGAGTTCCTTCGGTAATGAACAATTTCTGCCTCTTAGCTCTAGGCAGAACTAATTCATACTAACTTTCTTTTTAACTATCTGTAAGGAAGATATTCTTCCTACTGACCAATACTGTATGTCAGGGCTCAAAATTTCAAATCCTGTGCTACTAGCCAGGCCTCAAGGGTTACTCGCCACCAGTTTCCCCACCCAACCCCTACCCTGCCCTGCCCTACCCCTAATCACACCCTCATAAATTATCTCATGAAATGGCACATAAAGCGGAGGTTTACCCTAAAACAATTACAGTATATACCATTACATCCAGCATACTTCCGACATCTACAGTATGCTGTTTTTTTTTTGCCGTACATACCGTTTTATGGTTATTTTCCCCCCGGCTTCTGGCTCCCGCGGGAGTGGGCGTTCCTATTCAGAGGTTAGATGATTGACGTCTGGTGAAAAACTTCCCTCCGGCGCATAAGGCACATCACCAGTTTTCCGTAAGTAGCCGACCTGCGAGTCGGCTCTATACGGCGCTATACCGCGACTGCACCCGCCGTGTAGAGCTGACTGCGCAGGCGCCATATAGTTCGGCTACTTCCGGAAAACTTGTGACGCACCTTATGCGCCAGGGGAAGTTTTTCACCAGACGTCAATCATCTAACCTCTGAATAGGAACGCCCACTCCCGCGGGAGCCAAAACCCAGAAGCCGGGGGAAAAATAACAATAAAACAGTATGTACGGCAAAAAAAAAAAAAACAGCATACTGTAGATGTCGGAAGTATGCTTGATGTAATGGCATATAGATGTTTTTTAGGGTGAACCTCCGCTTTAAATGTTTTATGCAAATTAAGTTCCAAAAATAAATATTAACAACAACTTTATCAGTTCCCCTCAGCACAGCCTCACCAGTACCCATCAATGCAGACTCCCCTGTGCCCATCAATGCAGCATGACCTGTGCCCATAATTGCAGCGTGACCTGTGCCCATCATTGTAGCGTGACCTGTGCCCATCACTGCAGCCTCACGGTGCCCACCATTGCAGCCTCACTGTGCATTGCAGCCTCACCGTGCCCACCATTGAAGCCTCACTGTGCCCCCATTACAGCCTCACCGTGCCCAACATTGCAGCCTCACCATGCCCAGCATTGAAGCCTCAAAGTGCCTACCATTGCAGCCTCACCGTGCCCAACATTGTAGCCTCACCGTGCCCCTATTGCAGCCTCACCGTGCCCACCATTGCAGCCTCACCGTGCCCCTTTATTGCAGCATGACCGTGTCCAACATTGCAGCCTCACCATGCAGATGCTCTGCAGGTCCTTGCCAGGTCCCAAATAGTTGCCAGAGACTAGGACTGGAGATGGTGGCACAAAAGGGAGGCGGGATGGGACTTGTATATCGGTTAGTTTTCTTGTCTGCATAGAGTCTAGTGGCGGCCTGTCCATTAGGGGTGCCCAGCCTCCACCCCCTCTCTCCACGCCACCCCCTATATGCAATGGATAGATTCTTGCATAGCATATATCTATTTCTCTTTGGGAAATAGAAATATGAGTGCTGCCAGCATTGCTGCAGAGGTTGAAGGGGTGGGGTGGTCAGCCTGTCAGTGCTCAGACCATACGCCGCACACTGCATCACTGTGGCTGGACAGAGCTGGCAGCACAGTGGCTGGACAGAGCTAATAAATGTTTTGGCAAATCAGGCATTTCACATATTTAGCTATTTGACGGGAATTTCGCTTTTTAACAGGATAGGTAATCGACCTAATGATTAGACAGGGATTGCCTGTAACATGCAAGTTACTAAACAGGGAAAATGTTAGAAGCAATAATGCAAAACAAGTTTAGAATGGCAAAGAGCATACATACGTTTCAGAGCATAACAAAGAGGATGATGTGCAGTGTTAGTTTTCCGCTGTTTGATCACTAAGTTTCTCTAACAGACCTCTGAGGGCTTCACAGAACAGCTGTATTTATACTGAGATTAAATTACACACAGGTGGACTCTATTTACTAATTAGGTGACTCCTGAAGGCAATTGGTTCCACTAGATTTTAGTTACGGGAGTAAGGGGGCTGAATACAAATGCCCCCCCACACTTTTCACATGTTTATTTGTAAAAAAAAAAATTCAAAACCATTTATCATTTTCCTTCCACTTCACAATTATGTGCCACTTTGTGTTGGTCTATCACATAAAATCCCCATTAAAAACTGTGACGGACCCCCGTAATTAAGGTAGCTGGACCAGGAGCTTCCAGTGCTCTCCAAGGTAAGCTGGGTTCCACAAGCCCCCCGCCCAAAGTGACTCCCGTCACAAAAACATTTACGTTTTTTGTTGTAACATGACAAAATTTGAAAAATTCCAAGGGGTATGAATACTTTTTCTAGGAGCTGTATGCAAGCAAATCACCCTGGCAGATGACGAGGGTTCATCTGAGGTCTGGGGTCTAAGTAATATTCACCAGAGCTCCTAATGGTAGAGATGGGTTTTGCTGTGTGTTAGTAACAGGTCATGGTCATCGGGATCGCCCCACCAAGAGGTGATCAAGAAAGGATCGAGTAGCAGATACAGCAGGTTAAAATCAAGCAGAAACATAGTCAGTAAACAAGCCAAAGGTCAGTAACAAGTGGTTGCAGGTTGGGCTCGAGCAGAAGTGTAGTCAAATGAACAAGACAAAGCTCGGAAACAAGTGGTTGCAGGTTGGGCTCAAGCAGAAGTGTAGTCGAGGAACAAGACAAAGGTCGGAAACAAGTGGTTGCAGGTTGGGCTCAAGCAGAAGTGTAGTCGAAGGAACAAGACAAAGGTCGGAAACAAGTGGTTGCAGGTTGGGCTCAAGCAGAAGTGTAGTCGAGGAACAAGACAAATGTCAGTAACAAGTGGTTGCAGGTTAGGATCAAGCAGAAGTGTAGTCAAAGGAACAAGCCAAAGGTCGGTAACAAGTGGTTGCATGTTGGGATTAGGCAGAAGTGTAGTCGAGGAACAAGCCAAAGGCCGGTAACAAGTGGTTGCAGGTTGGGATCGAGCAGAAGTGTAATCGAGGAACAAGACAAAGGTCGGCAACATGTGGTTGCAGGTTGGGGTCAAGCAGAAGCGTAATCAAGGCCAGAGGGGAGGTAATAGAGATAAACGAATGGCGATATGGTCAGTTAAAACACTTTTTTGAGGCCCATCCACAACCACATAGATCCGTGGAAAACCTACGCCCCCTGGAGAGAATTTGTCAGGGGGACTCAGGGAAAGGAGTTATTTCAAAAATGTATAAATGTCTAATAGAAGTGGGTCATTTGGACATTCCACCATATATCAAAAAATGGGAGGAAGAATTGGGATCCTCTGTGAGTCTCCTCGAATTAAAACAAATATGGAGAAGAGTGCATACCTCGTCAGCTAATAGTAAAATTACCGAACTAAATTACAAATGCTTGATGCGATGGTATATCACCCCAGATAAGGCTCATAAATACAAGAAGGAGGCCTCAGAATTGTGCTGGCGAGGATGTAGACAGATCGGAAATATGGCGCATATATGGTGGCAATGTCCAAAAATTAAGTGGTTCTGGAGAAGGATTAGACAGTTAATCACTATAATAAGGGACATAGAGATTCCAGATGATCCATATGGTTGCTTGCATCAAAGGATCAGATTACCTTTGAAACAATATCTAAAAAGTCTTTTACCCCATCTTTTAACAGCTGCTAAAAGTCTAATAGCCAGTCACTGACAAGACAAGGAAATTCCCCCCATTAAAGAATGGTGTAACAAAATAAACTCGATTCAAAACTTATGCCGCGTACACACCATTGTTTTCTGCGATGGAAAAATGCGACGCTTTATGTGCTTTAAAAAAACGTCATTTTTCAAACTTCAATTTGAACAACGACGTAGCATACACACCATCGCTTTTTCACAACGCTCTAGCACAGCGCAGTTCCGTCAATCACGCACGACGTCACTATAAAGGGTCGTTTCCATGGGGAAGACGGCCTCTTTTGCTGATATCGTGTTGCTGCGTGTTAGTAAAAGTTTGGTGAGATACGATTCGTGATTTTCAGTGACTGTGCTTTAAATTTCGTTTTCTGTCGTACAGTTTGTCTATTTGTTGTCGGATCTGTGATACAGTGCTTGTACTAAGGACGTATTTGTTTAGGCATTACGTTTGGTGTGCACGGTGCTGTTTAGCAGGTCGTTCTTCAAAGGCCATTCTTTACTTCAGGGCGTAATTTTTAGTCTGATCTGATTTGACGACCGTTTTCTAGCCATGTTGCGGGTACGAACTCGTCGCCGAGATCGTGCTGTGCTTGTTGTTAGGATGTGTGCTGCATCCCAGCGACGGTCCATGAACAGGGTGAGGAGGAGGTTGTGGACCAAGAACTGGTTGCTACGCAGGGACCAGTTCTCTCATATGCCTCTGCTGCGGGAGATCCGAGAAAATAACCCTGATGATTTCAGGAATTTTCTTAGGATGTCTGACCCCGTATTTCAGCAGCTTTTGGCTTTGGTGTCGCCATATATCACCAGGCAGGACACCGTTATGCGGGAAGCCATCACTGCTGAGCAGAGGCTAGTTGCTACGTTGCGCTACCTTGCAACAGGGAGAAGTCTGCAGGACTTGAAGTTCTCGACGGGCATCTCCCCCCAGGCTCTGGGCCTCATAATCCCTGAGACCTGTTCGGCCATCATTCAGGTTCTTCAGGAGGACTATGTTAAGGTAAGTGGTGTTCTTTCAATGGTCAAACTAATTCCCAAAAAAAAAAAAAAAAAAAAACTTTTCTAATATGCTCAGAATGCTCACTTTGTCTCTATGTATGCTGTTCTACACAATTAGTAAAGCCCTACATGTTTATTTAATTTAGCCAACCTGTCCATCATTCTATGTTGTGGGCAAACCCACCTAGCATAGTCCCTATATTCCCGTTTATTTGTGGCCTCCATTGTAGTGCTGCATTTTGTGTGTCCCTATATCCCCGTTTATTTGTGGCCTCCATTGTAGTGCTGCATTTTGTGTGTCCCTATATCCCCGTTTATTTGTGGCCTCCATTGTAGTGCTGCATTTTGTGTGTCCCTATATCCCCGTTTATTTGTGGCCTCCATTGTAGTGCTGCATTTTGTGTGTCCCTATATCCCCGTTTATTTGTGGCCTCCATTGTAGTGCTGCATTTTGTGTGTCCCTATATCCCCGTTTATTTGTGGCCTCCATTGTCCAAACCCCCCCCCCCTAGATTTTTGAAATACATACTAATAATTATTTTTCTTATTTATATATTTTTTGGGGGGTTGTTTCTCATCTCATCTTGAGCCCCACTCCCCCTAAATATATTTTTTAAACATCAGAGGGGGGTGATTAATATGCTTAATTGTTCACATGTTTTTTTTTAATACTAACCTTTTTTGTTCAATTGTTGGTGGGATCCCTTGTAATTTTAGCTATATTCTGTTTAAAATCTTTGTTCTAATGTTTTTTTTTTTTTCTTTCTATCCAGTTCCCCACCACGCCACAGGAATGGCAGACTGTGGCAGCGGACTTCTCCCAGCGTTGGAACTTTCCGAACTGTGGAGGAGCCATTGATGGCAAGCACATCCGCATTGTGCCCCCACCCCATAGTGGATCCCATTTCTTCAATTACAAGGGGTTCCACAGCGTTGTTTTGATGGCGGTGGTCTCTGCAAATTACGAGTTTTTGTACGTGGATGTTGGGAAAAATGGCCGGATGTCGGACGGCGGTGTCTTTGCGGAGACGGAGTTCGCACAACGGCTTCGGTTGGAGGACCTAGGATTGCCACCTGCGGAGGAGAACGAAGAGGGTCTGCCCTTCGTGTTTGTAGCAGATGAGGCTTTTGGTTTGGGTCCCCACCTCATGAGGCCATTTCCCCAACGCACCCTCACCCCTGAGAGGAGGATTTTTAATTATCGGCTGGCCAGAGCAAGACGTGTGGTAGAGAATGCCTTTGGAATCATGGCCAGCCGATTCCGATTGTTTTTAACAGCAATAAACATGGCGGAATACAAGTGGAATTATATTATACTATCTTGTTGCATTTTGCACAATTTTTTGAAAAGAAATTCTCAAACGTACCTGACGGTATTGCCTGATGAGGCTGATCTTGTGGCTCCGGAGCCGGGACATCAGGCTAGCCATAGAGGCTTGGCCCCCCAAACCGCACGTGCAGTGCGTCAATCCTATGTGGACTATTTTATGGGGAGGGGGGCCATTGCAATGCCTGATCTTGTTTAAAAAAATAAATTTTCTTTTTGTTTGATGAAACAGTGTTTATTTGTTTGATTTTAGTTATTTGTAAGTTTTGGGGGGTAATGTTTCTTTTTCGTAGGTTCTCATCCAGCCATGTGTTTGGGATGTAATAAATTCCCATGAGTGTTAAATCTTAATAACTCTACAAATATGCCTGAGTAATTGAATGAGTCTGCATTGATACCAATAACTACACACAAATTGTTTGGAGTCCAAAATGTTATTTATTTGTTACTTTTTTAGTTTTGATTAGTACAACAAATCAATAATTTTATTTTTTTGGTCTTTTTTGATTATTACAAAATAATTTTTTTTTTTATTTTTTTTGGTCTTTTTTGATTATTACAAAATATATATTTTTTTTATTTTTTTTGGTCTTTTTTGATTATTACAAAATATAATATATTTTATTTATTTTTTTTGGTCTTTTTTGATTATTACAAAATATAATTTTTTTTTTTATTTTTTTTTTTTTTTTTAATTCAAGGAAAAAAGAAAATACACCAAAAATTAAACCCTCCCCAAAACATTAATAAAATTTTTAAGCTGCCGTTCCAGCGTCTTTGCTTTGTGACGTATTTCACGGCAGGCCAGACGTATGTCCTCAACTTGGGCCCTGCAGGTGAGAACCTCGCCGATGAGGAGCTGGGCACTATACGTGTCCAGTCCCTGACCAGCCCGATTTCCTCCTGAAATGTGGAACCAAAACATGTGTTAAAAGATTGTATGCCTATTTCTATATTCACAGAAAATGTGGTAGATGTTACTTTACCGGATGTTGAGGCAGGTTCCTCTTCCTCTACATCCCTCGGGGGTGTGGCTTGATTGGCTTGTGCCTCCTGCCTTTGTGCTTCATTGTGCCCTACAAGATTGAAGAAAGGGAAAACATGAGCTTCATGTGAATTGAGTTTGGTGGTCTCAGCCCGGCTCCCGGTGGGTGTGCTATGCGAGGTAAGCCTGCGCTTAGTACGCCCACCCCCCTCCCACAAAAACCACCACACTTACACGCACTCGAAATTGGGTTAACACACTCACATTGACCACGCGGTCTCTAAAAGAGAGGCGAAGGACTAATGGGGCTGGTTGAGCGGGCTAATCCTCTCACTCCCTTATAGGGAGTCCCTCTGCCCCGTTGGGCTTCAAAGCGGAGCAGGTAGGGCGGGCTGTGTGGGAGGACCCCCTCACACACCCGCCATTGCCACCCGGGGCATGGAGAAAGGTGGCAGATTGCCTCTGGGGGAGGCCTGCCTACTCCCAACTCCTGCAGTCCGGCTCCTCTCTCGAGTACACGCACAAAAATACACTTTAAAAAAGAAAAAAAAAAAAAAAAAAAAAAAAACATGAGGTTCAACCATTACGAGCGGCCTGAAATGACACCCAAAAAATAAGAAATGCTAAACAAAAGGTCACTATTGTTGATTTTTAAACAATTATCAATAAAATAGAACAATATTTAATCCATTCACAAAGTAATGTCAAATCAGTTAACACAATTTTTAAGTTTACATATGTAAGCTAAACAAGTCTCCCCTGGATCTCCTCACCCCTGTGTGTGACCCAACATAGGTTGTGATTGTGACAAACAATTGTGCTACTGAGTACACATGTTCAATAAAAAAAGGAGTAGCAAACGCTCCTTTTTGTGAATCTCAAGGTATTTACGTTTCTTCTAAAATAAGCTGAAACACATTTCCATCTATTCCAGAATTGAATACACCTTTTTTTTAAGCCCCAAAAATGTCACAACTTTCATATTTGTGTCGACTAATTGGTCATAGGAGTCGTCGTTCATTCGCCCACAATTCCTCAATTTACGATTTTTGTTCAGATACAGTGCTTCAACTCCCCTTTGCACATGCCAACTAGGCATGATGCCATTTCTCGTTAATATGGTATTGGATTATTGAAAGTCACCGAATGAACGACGACTACGACGACTGCATCATGCGTCCACATTCATAATATTCATTTTATGGTCAACCTGGCACAAAAAAAAAATGGCACAAAGAACACACCAAAATAATTAAATACACATGGAAAAAACTTACTTCTTCTTCGAATCACCTTATTAATTCGGTAAAGTTGGTGGGGTTCCCTTTTTTTCAAATCCGACCACCTTTTGCGCAGGTGCTCTCTGCTCCTGGTTTTCCCAAACTTCCGCTGGAGCCTACGGATGACCTTCTCCATAATTTGGGCTTTTATTTTATTGGGATGCATGTAGGGGCCATGCTTGGCATCATAGTCCTCCCTCCTCAATATGGTGACCATCTCCACCATTTCATTAAAACTCATATTGGAGGCTCTGCAGCGGAATCTGCGGCGTGTTTGGGCCTGGCCTGCCTCCTGGCTTGAGCTGGAATACACCTCCATGTTGTCCATCTTTTCTCCCTCACCAAACGACAGAGAAGGGGCGTGGAAAGGACGATACCGAACGTCAGGGGCGGGGTGTCGTGCGGAGCGTCACGCGTGCGTAGTGTAAAAGGGATGGGACGTGTTTGGAAACGGCCTGCATAGTCTGTGGAAGAAGTCGTATTTCCCGATCTTTCCTAACGACGAGACGTAAGTTTTTAATTCCGACTTTATTATAGTGAATAGGGAATGAGTTTGTGGTCTAGTTAGGGGAAGTAAGCTAGTGCCTTTAATTACATTATGTTTTGGCTTCTGTTTCATGTGCAGAAAGAATGGATGCCTTCAAGGATGCGGACTTCCTCACAGACTTCATCCAAAAATGGAAGGAACATCCAGTTCTGTGGCAAACCAAAAGCACACTAAATAAAAACAAAGATGCCAGGGAGAAAGCTAGACAGAGCATGCTTGTTTTTGTGAAAACAAGGGTCCCCAACGCCACAACAGCCACTGTGAAAAATAAAATCAATTCCATCAGGGGCACCTACAGGGCCCAACGGGTCCAAGTCCTGGCCTCAATGAGGTCTGGGGCTGCAGCTGACTCCATATACAAACCAACCCTGTGGTACTATAGTCAGCTGCAGTTCCTGGACGACCACATTGAGACCAGGACATCCATGTCTACCCTTCCCCCAAGAGGTAGCTCCCAGCTTCCCAGCAGCCAATCCTCCAGTCTTCCCTGCAGACAAGAGCAGACAAGCTCGGAGGAAGAGGAAGAGTTCCTGGAGGACCCCAATTGTGAGCCGTGGAGAATGGTATGTGTTTTTTGTTTGAATTTAGTTAGTATATGACAAGTATAGTAATAATGGTAAATGTATGTTACTATTGTTCTAAATTCTATGTGAATCTCGTAAGTTTAGGGATAGGATCAATAGTCAGTAGTGGGAAAACATGATGGGGTCAAAATGGGCAAATTAATAATGTTGATGAAGGAGTGGGTGGCATTTTCAGATAGGCCAGTAGGGGGGGAGTAACGCAATACACCTGCAAGGGGTCCCAGATGGAAGACACCCTTTTTTAGTACTATCTAGTTGACACTAAATTGATTAAATTAATTTTTGGGGAAAAGGCCACTTATTTACTAAATTAGGCATGCAACAACCCACATAATTCCAGGGGGACCATGTCTGAAGGTGTTTAAGGGGCCACATAATTAAGGATGGCGACCCTGTGTGTAATATATATTGACATTCAATTTGCATCACTCATGATTGTAAAAATGTGTGTGATTAATGACAAACACAAATAACATATGTTCCTTTTTTTCATACACAGGCAGACCCAAGCCAGGAACAGCCAGGGCCCACAGGGAGCCAGGAAGAGACAGGGCCCACAGGGAGCCAGGAGGAGCCAGGGCCAACTGCAAGGCAGGAGGTGGCAGAGCCCACTGGGAGCCAGGAGGTGGCAGGCCCCAGTGGGACCCAGGAGGCACGCCGGCGGGATACCATCTCCCGGATCCCTCCATTCCGCAATCCCAATAAACGGCTCAGGAGTATGCGACAGATGGAGGAGGAGACCCAGGGCCTGCTTCGCCAAGCTACTGCAGCCATCCGAGAGCCACCCAGTGAAGTTGAGGGGTTCGCAGCGCTCTTGGCAGCCAAGCTGTACAATCTGGAGCAGAGCCAGCGTGTGCGCTGCGAACTCCTCATGTTCGAAGCCATAACCATGGCATCCCTGGGGCAGCTCGATGACGACACCCACATTGTGCGGATTGCTCCTCCTGTCCTTGCTGCTCCTCCTGCTCCTGCTCCTGCTCCTGCTCCTGCTCCTGCTCCTGCACCTGCTCCTGCTCCTCCACCTGCTCCTGCTTCTCCACCTCATGAGGCTGCTATGGCTCCTGCCACCTCATCTCCTCCAGGAACCCAGCCCCCAAGGACTCGGGCTACCGGGAAGGCTGCAGGGAAGACTGCAGGGAAGGCTGCTGGGAAGAAAAGGGCGAAGAAATAATACGGTGCCCCTGATGGAATTTTTATGTGGACTCACAGGCTGTATTTGTGGCTTCGGGGACCCTTGTTTTCAGAAAAAAACAAGCATGCTCTAAAGTGCTGCCTACCCTGGCATCTTTGTTTTTATTATGTTGTGTTTTTGGGTTGCCACTTTTTTTTTTTCAAAATTTTTATGAAGACTAAAATAAAAATTAATTTTTCAGCCAAATTTCAACATGTTTCTTTATTGTAGATTTGAGAGATCAGTATTGAGTGGGCAGACCCATTACAAAAAAAATAATGCAAACATTAACAAGGTAAAAAAACATGCTTGTGGGTGAGTAAACTAAAAAATTAGGTTGTTGCAGACACTTCACACACTCCTAAATAAAAACCAAATAGAGATTACTAATCAAATTGGTGACCAAAATTTTAAAAATAAATAAAAGGTGGACCAATATATATATTTAAAATGTTTAAGATGGAAGATACAACTAAATAACAGAACACAAACATAAACATTATCAAACAAGAAAGAAACTAATTAAAAGCTTGTCATAACTATGCAACAAGATCAGCCGCAACAAACGTCCATTTCTGGGTAGCAGTTAAAAGCAGGGGTTAAAGAAGCGCTTTCTTTTCTTGTCTATAAGCTGAAAAACACCTTAACGAATGTGCTGATTCCATTCTGAACAGTCGTTTTACATGAATGAGCGCTGCCGTCTCCTAACTTGCTTCTGAGCATGCGCGGGCTTAAATCGACGTTTTTACGTACACACGGTCAATGTTTAGAACACAGAAAACGACGTCGGCCAAAAACGACACATAAAATTGAAGCATGCTTCAATTTTTTTCTGTCGTTTTTTAGAAGACAGAAAACGACGTTTTTGCCCACACACGGTCAATTAAATTGACGTTTTTGAAAATGACGTTTTTTTCCATCGCAGAAAACGATGGTGTGTACGCGGCATTAGAATCCCTAAGGCTAAGTGACACAGACGGCCTAGAGGAATATGAAAAGACATGGGCAAAGTGGTCAGAGTTCAAACATTCCATGGTATTTGCGGAGTTAATGGGTGCATAGGGCATAGGGTATGATTTTGTAAGATTATTTAGATATCCAGGGCGGGATACAATTTAAGAAAGTAACTAGATAGAAGAGAAGACTGAATAGAAGATACAGAAAGGTAACTGGAGGTACAGGGGGAGGGGAGGGTGGTGGGGAGGGAAGGGGGGTTGAAGGGCCACGAAGGCACTAAAGGGTCAAAGTGTTACTTCTAAAAAAAAAAATATATATATATATATATATATATATATATATATATATATATATATAAATATATAAATATACAAATAAAAACTACCACATATGATGCAATACCAGAAGGAGATTTGTTGGGCAAATGAATGGCGGGAAAATCTCGCCACCTTCCAAATGGTTAAGTCTGAAGTGAAAAAAAAAAAAAAAAAAAAAAAAAAAAAAAAGCAGAAGCGTAATCAAAGAAACAAGCCAAAGGTCGGTAACAAGTGGTTGCAGGTTGGGATTAGGCAGAAGTGTAGTCGAGGAACAAGCCAAAGGTCGGTAACAAGTGGTCGTGAAGATACAGATAGCAGCAGGAATGGCAAGAGGAAGAAAAGTGGAAATGGAGGCCAGTCCCCTACTGGTCATCCATAAACAAAGAGAATATGGACTATCTCAGTACCAGTTTAGACAGTTTACACAAATAGATTTATTAAAAAATATATATATATATTTTTACAAAGAAGAATAAAAATAGGATATCCCAATACATCATAACAGATTCCATGCCAAGGCGATATAAAAATACAAAGTAACAACAATACTGGCCTCCATTTCCACTTTTCTTTCAACAACTCTTGGCTTACCTATCTCACGTAGTTTATCTGATTAGAGGGCTATTCTTTCAAGGCTATTGGCTGGAGAGAACACAACGATCTGGCAAACAGAAAGTACAGAGACATGGCTTAAATAGGAAGTTCATGGGAGGAGAAAAAGGATCTGGAGATACGCCGTCGTATCTCTTTTGAGAATCTGGGCCTATGAGTTAAGTCCAAGGAGGTTCATGGCATCTCCTTGGCTTATCTCTATTATTTACACCTGACAGTTTTGTGGCACTCCCAGAAGAGGGCTATCACTGTATTTCTGGGAGCCCGATGCTGATGCTTCAGGTCTAAGCGTTTTCAACATTATAGCTGGTGCAGCTGCTTTGCCTGTCTCTCCTCTTCTCCTGCCCAATCACAGAACCCTTTTCTCTATGTGAACTCATTCACAAAATACAAAGGCTTCTCTGAATGGGCAGCAGAGAGGAGGGGCAGGCGTAGCTGCTCTGTGTGCCTCTCTCTCCTCCCCCAAAACCCCCAGAGTGTCGGTGTATGCTCCAGCAGAGCAATAAACCTGTCAGATGTAAATAATAGAGACAAGTTCAAGAGATGTCATGCACCCCTTTGGACTTAACTCATAGTGTGCCTTCACTGTTTATAAAGTGGCTGAATTCCCGGAATTCAGCTTTAACAATCATCTACCATAAACTTTAATATAATTTTGGATGAATGGATTCCTATAAAGTCTTGCATAGATCTTTGGTAATTAAACTCTATAAAGATCATTACCATGGCGACTGCTTTATGTGAAGGGAGCACAGAGGGCAAAAGGGGACATACTGAAGATTGCAGCTCACACAGGTTCTGAGTTTGCTGTATATTTCCTGTAGTTTTTCCTAAAGAAGAAAGTACATTGATCCTCCTACATCCCGGACCCCCGACTTTAAAGCGAAGTTCCACCCGTGTTTTCGTTTATTAAAAGTCAGCAGCTACAAAAAGCGTACCTGTTCCAAGGTCGAGCGATGCGGCTGCCCGAAGGCTCTCACCTTTCCCCCCCTTCCCACCTCGGGGCCGTCATCGTAACTGTGAGCACCCAGCCGTGACAGCTTACGCCTTCACGGCCGGGCGCGCACTGTGCATGCGCAAGCCGCGATGCGCTCTCCTATTGGCCAGCCGATCTTCTGGGACCTGGGTTGTTTCCCAGAAGATCGCTGGCAGGGAGGGGCCACCTAGGGCGAGAGGAGGAGTCGTCTAGGCGGCCGAAAAAAGGAAGGAGGAAGTGGGACAGGAAGTCCCACTAAAAAGAGAGTACACCCCCCCCCCAAAAAAAATGTACATGCCAAATGTGGGGGTGAGGAGCAGGGCCGGACTTACCATTGGGCTTGACTGGGCTAAAGCCCATGGGCCCCACCCAATAGGGGGCCCCCGGGCTCAATCACGGCAACCCCCCATACGCGGCAATCCCGTCCCGCAATTTCGCGGCAATCCCTTCCCGCAATTTCGCGGCAATCCCCCGTTCGCGGCAATCGCAGCAAACCCCTCCTGCAATTTCGCGGCAATCGCAGCAACCCCCTGCCGCAATTTCGCGGCAATCGCCCGTTCGCGCCAATTTCGGCACCCCCCGCTCAACAACTTCGGCGGATGGATATAATTCTCTGCAGCCCCCAGCCCCCCCGCTCAACAACTTCGATGCTCCAGCTTACAGCTGTGTAAGGGGCCCCAAAACTACTGAAGGCAGCCCTAGGAAGAGGTAAGAAATCCGTCCAGCGACTGCCCCCCCGGTCAACAACTTTGATCGGTCGGTCGGCGGTAACAACCCCCCTCCCCCTGCTTCTCTGGTCCAGGGGGCCCCTTCGATTATTAAGCCCAGGGGCCCCCACCACCCTAAGTCCTGCCCTAGCGAGGAGTGCTTAAAGTGGAAGTTCCACTTTTGGGTGTAACTAAGATAAGCCTGAAAATAGACTTCATCCGACCGACGTAACTTGCTACGCCGGCGTAGAGTGGGCGCATATTTACGCTGGACGTATTTGGCGCTCCCATTGATTTTCTATTCACATGTGCAAATGAGGGAGATACGCCGATTCACGAATGTCCGTCCGTCCGAGGCAGTGGGCGTAAAGTCATACGTCTGGCGTAAAGTTATGCCCCATAAAGGAGGTGTAACTCAGCAGCATCCATGCAAAGGGCTGCACCAGGGAACACAAGCCGACGTATTTTACGTCGTTTACGTTGGACGTGAATATGACTAGGCGTAGGTTACGTTCAGGCCGTAGGCAGTGATCCGACGTATCTTAGGCAGTTGTTCCGACGTGATTGTGAGCATGCTCACTGAGATGCGCCCACGGGACGGCGAATGCGCAGTTGGCAATACGTATCTGTCTGGCGCTCGGCCCATCATTTGCATGGGGTCACGCCTCATTAGCATGGCTCCACTTACGCCGACTTACGCCTGAGAAACCCAGCGCAGATTTGGGAGGAAGTGCTTTGTGAATTCAGTGCTTGCCTCTCTGCGCTGCGTCGGCGTAGCGTAAAGGAGATACGCTACGGCGGCATAAATATGCGCCAGTGTCTGTGAATCCGGGCCAATGTATTTAGCTTTCTCCTATTACTATGGACCACTTTGAAGTTTATGAACTTACCCTGTGAAGATCCCACACATTGTCTTCCTTGAATTCTGTGACAAGTAGTCACTATGTCCTGTTGATGGGCACTGCCGTATCACACATTTCACAGAGCCCGCCTTCTGAGAGGAGGAGTTTCAGAAGGCGGGATCACTGCTTGCTGGCAGCAAGGTACCATGGGATATGTAGTCCTTAGAAGTGGAGAAGAAGCTGCAAAGCATGCTGGGAATCCAGGAAGTTGTGGAAAGAGACAGCCAGCGGACAGGCAGCACTCACAACATGAAAGGAGGTTTTTCAAATAATCTTTTATCGGATTGTCCAATATAAATGTTGTTTGTATTGTTTTTGCAATTCTGATGCTATATACCGTATTTATCGGGGTATAGCACGCTCCCGCATATAGCGCGCACCCCTAATGTTGCCCCGAATTCCTGTGGAAAAAAGTTTTTTTGTACTTACAGTTTTGGTGTGTTGCGGGGCGTCCATCAGCGGCCTCGTCGGGTCCGGCGTCCGTCTGCGGCTTTGGGTGTCCTCTTCGTCGGGTCTGGCGTCCTTCTGCGGCGTCCTTGCGTCCTCCCCGCTCGTTTCCCGCGCCGAGTTTGAATACTGCGCCGACATATACAGAGCGCAGTACACTCGTGTATCGTCGGGCATGCTCGGCAACTCTCGCGCTGACGTCCTGTACGTCCAGGACGTCAGCGCGAGAGGACCCGAGACTGCCCGACTATACACGAGTGTACTGCGCTCGGTATATGTCGGCGCAGTATTCAAACTCGGCGTGGGAAAGCGGGTATCGGCGTATACCGCGCACCCACGATTTTGCCTTGATTTTCAGGGCAAAAAAGTGCGCAGTATACGCCGATAAATACGGTAATGAAAGGGTATGGTCACATTTAAGAATGTGTATATACCAAAATAATTGCATTTTTTTTTTTCAATTTCTTTTCCTTTTTACTGGATTTCCAAAATAGCAAACAAGATAATTCAGAGACAGGATGAAGGTTTAGTGTTTAAAGCGGAGCTCCACCCTAAAGTGGAACTTCCACTCATCGGGACCCTCCCCCCCTCCGGTGTCACATTTGACACCTTTCAGGGGGGAGGGGGTGCAGATACCTGTCTAAAGACAGGTACTTGCACCCACTTGCGGCCACACAGTCTGCGGGTAGACTGCGGGCAGGATGTTAGATCCCCCCCCCCCCCCGTTGTGTTCTGGGAAACACACAGCTCCCAGAACACAGCGGGAACCAGTCAGCAAGGCGCAGCGCAACTCGCGCATGCGCCGTAGGAAACCGGGCAGTGAAGCCGGAGCGCTTCACTTCCTGGTTCCCTCACCGAGGATGGCGGTGGGGGCAGCAGAGTGACGAGCAATCGCTCGTCACTCTGCTGCGGACGGCGCTGGACTCCAGGACAGGTAAGTGGAGCGCTGCAGTCAGCCGGAGCTCAAAGCAGCCCCAGGACAGGCAGCCTACCGGGAATTATTCCGATATCCCGGTGGGCCAGTCTGGCCCTGTCACCGTCTCCCTTGGACTGCAGGAGAGTCAGGACGCCCACTAACACACAGCTCCTTTCTCTATCTGCAACGTAGAGAGCTTCCTGACTCTCCTGTAGTCCAAGGGAGGGGGCGAGCACGACACTCCACACCAGGGAGAAAGCCTTGCATTACTGTGTGGAGTTACAGACAGAAGAACAGGAAGTGAGGATTTTTTTAGAAGAAATAAGGACATTTAAAAGCAAAATGGAAGGATGAGGTAAGTGAAGGAGGACTGCACTAAGGCTGCATTCACATCTAGACGGACGAAATCGCGGCGAAATTTTGTCGCCGCAAATCGCGGTAAAAATAGCAGCGTTTTGTACCGCGATTTGTGGCGACAAAACGCCGGTATTGTCCGCCTAGATGTGCCCCAAGATGACCCCCTCTATGGAGATGATTCCCATCTCCTAGCCGAACGCTCGAAGACGCCTGAAAAAAAGGTCCGGGACCTTTTTTCACGCGGCAGGCGACAGGCGTCCGGCGTGGAGATGTGAACCATCTCCATAGAGGGACATCTGTTTTCAGCCCTCTGGCGGCAGCGGCGTAGCGCTACAGGCGTAAAAACGCCTAGGTGTGAATGCAGTCTAAGGGAAAGGAAGATATTTAGGGAAAAAATATTTACCTTTACAACCCCTTTAAACGGTTAACGCCCGCCACATGTATATGTACGTCCACAGAATGGCACGTGCAGGCATATGGGCGTACATGTACGTCCCCGCCTTTCCGCAGGTCCGATCGGGACCCCCCGGTACATGCGGTCGGTAACCCGCGGGGAGCGATCCGGGACGAGGGCGCGGCTATTCGTTTCTAGTTGCCCCCTCGCGATCGCTCCCCGGAGCTGAAGAACGGGGAGAGCCGTATGTAAACACGGCTTCCCCGCGCTTCACTGTGGCGGCTGCATCGATCGTGTGATCCCTTTTATAGGGAGACTCGATCGATGACGTCAGTCCTACAGCCACACCCCCCTACAGTTGTAAACACACACTAGGTGAAACATAACTCCTTCAGCGCCCCCCTGTGGTTAACTCCCAAACTGCAACTGTCATTTTCACAATAAACAATGCAATTTAAATGCATTTTTTGCTGTGAAAATGACAATGGTCCCAAAAATGTGTCAAAATTGTCCGAAGTGTCCGCCATAATGTCGCAGTCACGAAAAAAATCGCTGATCGCCGCCATTAACAGTAAAAAATATAAAAATGCAATAAAACTATCCCCTATTTTGTAAACGCTATAAATTTTGCGCAAACCAATCGATAAACGCTTATTGCGATTTTTTTTTACCAAAAATATGTAGAAGAATACGTATTGGCCTAAACTGAGGAAAAAAATGTTTTATGTATTTTTGGGGGATATTTATTACAGCAAAAAGTAAAAAATATTGCATTTTTTTTTCAAAATTGTCGCTCTATTTTTGTTTATAGCGCAAAAAATAAAAACCGCAGTGGTGATCAAATACCACCAAAAGTAAGCTCTATTTGTGGGGAAAAAAGGACGCCAATTTTGTTTGGGAGCCACGTCCCACGACCGCGCAATTGTCTGTTAAAGCGACGCAGTGCCGAATCGCAAAACCGCAAAACCTCTTCTTTGAGGGCCAGTTCACACCATAGAAACGCAGTCCGGATGCTTTACTGCATGCGCGTTTTTGGCGCTTTATTTTCCTTAACCACTTAAGCCCCGGACCTTTAGGCAGCTAAATGACCACATTTAGCAGCCTAAAGGTCCGGGGCTTAAGTGGTTAAGGAAAATAAAGCGCCAAAAACGCGCATGCAGTAAAGCATCCGGACTGCGTTTCTATGGTGTGAACTGGCCCTCAAAGAAGAAGCATCCGTGGGTTTCAGCAATAACTTTTTTGCATATAAAGTCGGAAATGTCCCCTTTTAGTACAGAGTGATGGAAATGGATTACAGAAGGGGGGGGGGGGGGGGGGGCGGCGGCACGCTGGTGATGGTCATGAAAGCCACGGGCTGCTATTTGCGGCCAGCTGTCTTCTGGTGACTCCGGGTATATTATTAACACTCTTCAACTCTGTGAAAGTTTGTTAATTTTTCAACTTGAAAAAAAAAAAAAAAAAAAATCTATTCTATTCTATTCTATGGTTCTATTCTAGAAGATGAGGTCAGGAACATTGTTCTCCTGAAATCCAGTCACCGGTTCTCCCACGACCCTTTACATTATTCTTGTCATGTCTCAGAGTCCAGAGGAGGCACCATCTGTTCGAGATTCTCACACTACTTCATTGTGTAACCCCCGGGATGGGGGGGGGGGGGGGGGGCGGGGGGTGTTACGGGATCCCGACGGAACCCTGACATTAAATGGTTTGTTTTAATGAAAATTAAGAATGCCTCAAACTGTTAAAAGCAAGGTGTATCCTAAAATGCTTAAAGGGTAACTACACTTTCATGGGAAAAAATAGCAAATAAACAAAATAAATAAATATATATATATATATATATATATATATATATATACTAAAGTCATATTGTAACACATAGGTACAAGGGCCCAGATACGACGGAGTATCTCTCAGAGTATCTATGCAGCTGATTCATAGAATAAGTTACGCATAGATATCCATAAGATCCGACAGGTGTAATTGTTTTACACTGTCGGATCTTAGGATGCAGTACCGCGGCCGCCGCTGGGGGGAGTTTGTGTCGTAAACCAGCGTTGGGTATGCAAATTAGGAGTTACAGCGATCCACAACGGTTTTTCGCATTCGCTACGTCGCCGCTAGTCTAGTTTCCCGTCGCAAAGTTAGTCGTCGTTTTGGGTGCCTTAACTTTACACAGCACACGTATGTGCTGTATAAAGTATGGCCGTCGTTCCCGCGTCGAAATGTAAAAATTAACGTCATTCGCGTAAGCCGTCCGGGAATACAGAATTACGGTACGCGCGTCGCCGTTCGAAAAAATGACGCCACGTCGCACAAAGCACGGCGGGTAATTCAAAAGGGAGCATGCGCAGTAGGTCCGGCGCGGGAGCGCCTAATTTAAATGGCTCACGCCCCTTTGAATTACGCGGGCTTACGCCGGAGGCCGACGGCGTAGTTTTCATCGCAAGTGCTTTGTGAATCAGGCACTTGCGATGAAAACTTGCGGCGGTGTAACGTATCTACCATACGTTACGCCGCCGCACTTCTACCTGAATCTGGCCCAAGAATTCCAGTCATTGCTTTTTTCTTCCCTTTTTATTTTTTGCTGTTGTTTATTCTTTATTTTTATATTTCTGTTTTTATTTTATTCCTAATTTTTATTTTGTTTTATTATACTTCATCATACTCTAAAATACAAATTACTCGACATGTTGAGTTATTTTGAGGGGACAGCAAATTTACACTGCTATGCTATGCTATGCGTGACGTCATTGATCGTGTTTCACACGACCGTTTTTCGGGTTGTAAAAAAATTACGTTTTTTTTTTAATGTCATTAACCACTTAAGGACCCCTTCGCGCCGATATACGCCGGCAGAATGGCACGGCTGGGCACATCCACGTACCGGTATGTGGTTCCCCGTTCCCCGTTCTTCACAGTGGCGCTGCCATTGATCGTCTGTTCCCTGATATAGGGAAACACGATCAATGACGTCACACGTCCAGCCCCGCCCCCCTACAGTTAGAAACACATACGAGGTCACACTTAACCCCTTCAGCGCCCCCTAGTGGTTAACTCCCAAACTGCAATTGTCATTTTTACGGTAAACAATGCATTTTTATAGCACTTTTTGCTGTGAAAATGACAATGGTCACAAAAATGTGTCAAAATTGGCCGATGTTTCTGCCATAATGTCGCGGTCAGGAAAAAAATCGCTGATCGCCGCCATTAGTAGTAAAAAAAAATAATATTAATAAAAATGCAATAAAACTATCCCCTATTTTGTAAACACTATTAAATTTTACGCAAACCAATCGATAAACGCTTATTGCAATGTTTTTTACCAAAAATAGGTAGAAGAATACGTATCGGCCTAAAATTTTTTATATTTTTGGGGGATATTTATTATAGCAAAAAGTAAAAAATATTGAATATTTTTCAAAATTGTCGCTCTATTTTTGTTTATAGCCCAACAAATAAAAAAAACGCAGAGGTGATCAAATACCACCAAAAGAAAGCTCTATTTGTGGGGAAAAAAGGACGCCAATTTTGTTTGGGAGCCACGTCACACGACCGCGCAATTGTCAGTTAGGCCGGAATCACACTAGTGCGGTGCGAATTTCAGCTCTCTTATCTCTGCAGAGAGACAAGAGAAGTGTTCAGCAGATTAGCAACGTTTTAGATGCGAATTTGGAGACCTGGGAGAAGTTACGGGTGAGAGGAGAGTGGGGGAGAAGTGTATTGAGCTGAATGAGAGAAATTCCTGAAGAGAACTGAACACATCTGCGAATCAGCTGCGTACCCATAGAAGATAATGGGCTTGAATTCGCACCTGAGCCGCAACCGCAATGCCTAAAAGACGCACACGCTTTTACTGCAATGCGCAGTGCGAATGCATCGCACATATGTGAACCAGCCTCATTGAAAACAATGTATTTAGAAATGTTCTGCGTATTGGATGCGGTTTAAGCCGCACTCAATTCGCATAGGTGTGAACATGGCCTTAAAGCGACGCAGTGCCAAAATCGCGAAAAATGGCCCGGTCATTGGGCAGCCAAATCTTCCGGGGGGGGGGGGTGAAGTGGTTAATATCTCAGGTGAATTGCTCGCCTGCACCGGCCCATCAGCACAATTGTAATTAAATGCTGGTGAAATATTTTGGAATCTTGTTACGGGGTGTGTAAGCTAACAGCAGCCCAGAATTGGGAACACTCTTATGACTGATGTGAGATGACAAATATATCCTGCGTGATATTCCTGTTCCTAGGCAACATTTTTAGCGATACTTTTAGTCTGTGTGACATATCGGGCAGAGAGCATCAACCCTTTCATTGCTCAGAGCAATTATGTACTGCGCACCCCGCTACTTCTACAATGCTATTCTCTCCTAAAGAACAAAATAGTCACATTATCTTTCAGTGAAATCTTCGGAACAAAAAAAAAAATATTATCCTTTATCTATGTTCCACGCCGCTCGGTGCTGTTTTATTATTTTATTCCAGGTTCATTGGAGCAAATAATAAAAACAAATAAACTGAGACAACCATACTTGTATGAATTAACCACTTCAGCCCCCGGAAGCTTTTACCCCCCTTGCTGACCAGGCTTTTTTTTTTTTTTGCTTTTTTTTTGCGATACGGCACTGGGTTTGCTTTAACCACTTACTTACTGGGCACTTAAACCCCCCTCCTGCCCAGACCAATTTTCAGCTTTCAGCGCTCTCATGACAATTGCGCGGTCAACGCTGTACCCAAATGAAATTTTTATCATTTTTTTTCCTACAGATAGAGCTTTCTTTTGGTAAGAAATAACGGAAAATTGAATACCGTATTTATCGGGGTATTGCGCGCTCCGGCGTATAGCGCGTATAGCGCGCACCCCTAATATGGACCCGCAATTCCTGTAAAAAAAAACATTTTAGTACTTACAGTTTTGGTGTCTTGCGCGGCGTCCATCTGCGGCCTCGTCGGGTCCGGCGTCCGTCTGCGGCTTCGGTGGTGTCCTCCCGGCTTCTCCCGCGCTTTGAACGCCTCTGCCGACGTATACCAAGTGCAGTACACTAGGCTACATTCGGCCAGGCTTCGCTCGTGCTCACGCTCTGTGACGTTTATGCGTGAGCACGAGCGAAACCGAGCCTGCCCGAATGTAGCCGAGTGTACTCCACTCGGTATATGTCGGCGCATGCATTCAAACTGAGCCGCGGGTATCGGCGTATATTGCGCACCCATGATTTTCCCCTTATTTTAAGGGAGTAAAAGTGTGCGGTATACGCCGATAAATACGGTACTTACCTTTCCATAATTTTCCTTTCCTGGTGCCTACCCATGGCAGCATACCAATGGTCATGGCTCCGCCCCGACCGACCCACAGGACCACTTAACTCTCTATAAAAAAAGGAGTTGTTCCCCCCCTCAGGCATTCTTAGTAACTAGTCTTCAGATCTTATAGAACAATGTAAAAGGGAGGGAGTATGCTGCCATGGATAGGCACCAGGAAAGGAAAATTACCAGGGCCGATCCTAGGCAGGGTGCACAGGGTGCATTGCACCCAGGCGCCTGCAGAGGTGGGGGCGCCAAACATCTAACAGACTCTCTAACAGAAGCCCTCTCTGTGTCCATCAGAGAGGCCCCCCTCCAGGTCCCAATAAAGTACTCTGCTTCTCTTCCTGTATTTTGTTTATTGTTAAGAGATCATGTAAAGATCCCAGGTTAATGAAGACTTTGTGGGAGAGCATCTATGTGGTTGAGTCATTGCCATAGAAACATTTGTAAAGGGTAGGAGTTAGTAAAATGATGACTCCCATGTGGGGTCGCCAGAAAAATTTCTGCACCCAGGCGCCTGTGACCCTAGGATCAGCCCTGAAAATTACAGAAAGGTAATTATTCAATTTTCCGTTTTCGTGGTGCCACCATGGCAGCATACCAATGGTAAATAACTTGCTTACAGGGAGGGTACTGCACAGAAATAATTTTAATGAGTTATAGAGCGAACAGCTCCAGTGTCCAATTCCCAAAATCTCGGGAAGTAAGAACTGCTGGATCCAGACTATAGTGTGACATGAAGGTGTTGAACGATGACCAACTCGCCGCTCTGCAAATTGTCTCAGGGGAGACCCGAGCCAAAGCTGCCCAAGAAGAAGCGATTCCTCGTGTTGAGTGAGCATTCACCGCATTTGGGACTGGAAGACCACTAGCCTGATACGCCTTTTGGATTAGTTTCACAATCCAAATTGCTAATGTTGTCTTGGAGGCTGCACTCCCCTCCTCTTTCTAGCGCCTCTGGGAATAACGAAAAGTCGTTGATCCTTTCGGAGCTCTCGAGTTAGATCTAGGTAACGTCTCAGTGATCTGGCTACATCTAACTCATGCAATCTCGAGGAGACTTGATCTTCTCCAAAGGCTGGAAGGACCCATTTCTGGTTGAAATGATAGACCGAAGGAACTTTTGGTATAAACTGGTGAATGGGTTGCAGGACTAACCTGTCCGGGAAAAAGGTGACATAGGGCTCTTGTGCCCCTAAGGCTTGAAATTCTGACACTCTGCGTCCTGATGTGATGGCGATCAAGAAGGCCATTTTCCAGGTAATATCTTCTAATGTACACTCCTCCGTAGGAGCAAAAGGAGGATGTGCTAAGGCCTCGAGAACAATTGTCAGATCCCATTTTGGGTATAACGTTTTTCTGGGAGGACGTAACCTTAGGACTGCTTTTAGGAAATGATCTACGAGGGGATTCAGTGCCCAGCATGTGTCTGTTAAAGCTGATAGGGCCATGAAACTGAACTTTCAGTGTACTATGACCTAATCCTAGGTCCAGACCAGACTGTAGGAAGAGAAGAACATTATGGACCCCAGGTATTAGTGAATCATAGTGGTTGGTCTCTGCCAAATCCACAAACTTTCTACATATCCTATAGTAGGTGCATTCGTAGACGACTTTCTAGCCTGCAGTAGTGTCTGAATAACCTCTCGAGAGCATCCTAGGTCGCCCAACCTCTTCCGCTCAATTTCCAGGCCTTCAAGTCAAGAATCTCCGGGTGTGGGTGAAGGAAGTTGCCCTGGGATAATAGGTTGTTCTTGTGTGGAAGAGGTAGTGGGTTGCACAGTGCCAAGTTGACTAGGAGCGGAAACCATGGTCTCTTCGGCCAGTGTGGAATAATTGCCAGAAAAGTGGTCTTCTCCGTCGTCAGACGCTGGAGAAACCTCAATATCAGGGGAATCGGAGGGAACGCATAGCCTAACTGGAAGTTCCATGGTTGGACTAGGGCGTCTACCCCTGCTGACGTTGGAGATGGGGATCTCATGAAGAAGAGATGCGTCTTTGCATTGAGTTGGGAGGCGAAGAGATCTATCTGGGGAGTACCCTACTGTTGGCATACCCACTTGAAAACCTGCTGGTCTAATGACCAATCGTTGTTGGTTATGAAAGATCTTGAGGGGTGATCGGCCAGCTGATTCTCGGGGGCTGGAATATAGGATGCCCGAAGATCGCGCAGATTCCTCTCGGCCCAGGATATGATTGGGGTCACTTTGTTGGATAGTGACCTGCTGTGGGTGCCTCCTTGGTTCTGTACATAGGCCACTGCTGATCTGTTGTCCATTTGGAGAAGAATAGACTTGTCTCTGAGAAAGGGTGCCAGATGCAAGATTGCCATCCAAGCGACCCTCAGTTCCAGGATATTGGATATTATCCCTTCTGCATTGAATCGCCACCTCCCTTGTACTAATTTGTTTTGGCTGTGTGCTCCCCAACCAAGCTGACTCGCATCTGATGTAAGAACGGTCCATGAGGTGGGCCCTAGAGGACGAGACACTAGAAGATTGTGGCATCACCAGAGACGGTATTTCATTGTAAGAGTGATGATTATCCTCTGTTTGAGGTGATTGTTCTTCCATTGTGCTAGAAATCCCAATTGGAAGTCTCGCAGGTGCCATCTGGCAGTCCTTACCTAGTGGTATGTTGAGGATCTTTTGGATGCGGCATGGCAATATCCAGGTCAGCTAAGGATAGAATTACACTACATAAATATCATTATAGAAAGGTCGCACCCATATGAAATATTATGAAGATTTTTATTTTATTTTTTTAAACTTGCTATATATATATTCTGTAGTAGATGAGCATGGAGGCTGGCTTCCTAGCATTAACCAGAGTGGATAGGACTGGGCCTGAGAGCCCGCGTTTCCTCAGAATGTGGGTCTCAGCAGCCAAACCGTCAAATTTAGACTTTGTAAGGCAGGATGGAATATTGGACCCTGCGACAGCAGGTCCAAGCGTAGTGGGAGAACCCAAGGTCTTCCTTCTGCCATCTGTCAGGTCACCTGTGGCCAGGTGACAAGTGCACCCCGTTGGGGTCAGGGATGCACCTAAGGATAGTGAACCCTATGGCTGACCGCTGCTATTAGGGACGAAGCGTGAACCTAAGATCACCCAGGGCGCGGAGTCTAAGACCCAGTTTTGTATTCACCAAGGCCCCTGATGGTGGGGATGGTCTTGGCCGCAACTGGATCCAGGTCGCGTCCCAGAGATTCCCTAGGTCACGCTCCACAGGGAGAGAGGGGAAGCAGCCAGCAGGACAAACGGTGGTGATGGGCAGGCCGAGGTCAGGGCAACAGGCAGACAAGGATAACCGTGGGACAGGCAAATGGTCAGGGGCACAGGCAGACAAGGATAACCGTGGGACAGGCAAATGGTCAGGGGCACAGGCAAACAGCAGAAGTCAGGAACAAGCCAAAACGGTACACGGAAAGATGGTCGTAGCATACTGCAAACAGGAACCAGCAAACTACACTGCAGACAGGAACTAAGCAAAGGAACACTGTTGAACAGCACTGCAGACCTGTAGAGCAACGGTTAAAATAGGCTTCCTGGGATGGACTAGGGTGGGGCCATACAGGAAGAGGAAGTGATAAAAAGGGGAACCAGAACAGGGTCAGCCTCTAATGAACACATGGAGATCAGGTAAGCAGACAGACTTGTTGCATATCCATGACAGTACCCTCCCTCTTAAGGCCCCTCCCCCTCCCCAGCATGGACCCAGGCCTAAAGGGGAATCCCAGATGAAACCTCCTCAACAAATGGGGTGCAAAGATCTCAGATGCAGAAATCCAAGACGCCTCCTCAGGACCAAATCCTCTCCAAAGCACAAGGTACTGAAGAATGCCTCTGCAGAGACGAGAATCCAGAACTTGAGTATCCTCATTGACCAGAACCGAAGTAGGGAGAGGACGAGAGGATTTATTGAGGACCAAAGGCCTTTTAGGAATAAGTAAGGGCATGAGAGGGTCAACAGGAATCTGAGGAGGATCAAGCAGACCCTTAAAGATGAACTGGGGATCAGGCACAGGACCATCAGATTGGGCAGAGGTCAGAGGAACCCTGAGGTCAGGTTGGTTAGAAGGTGACAGGGCACAGGAGTCAAGCTGGATAGCAGGGAAACCAGCAGAATGCAGAGAGCCCTGAAAACAAGGTAGAAAACCCCATTTGGCCGAATGAGGCAATCTATCCAAAGGATGGATTGAGCCCCTTAGACAGGTTGCAGAAGATCCTGAACAAGAAAAGGTAGGAGGCTCACTGGGCATAGGCTGGCCTGGCATAGCTGATGCAGAGGCCGATTGGATAGCATAGTCAGGTGTATGGACTACCTGAATTGCATCACAAGGCGTAGCAACTGCAGAACTTGCAGACAAGTTAGCCTGGCTGTGCGTTTTAGGGACAGACAACGGTAACCTGGGACAGGCAAATGGTCAGGGGCACAGGCAGACAAGGATAACTGTGGGACAGGCAAATGGTCAGGGGCACAGGCAAAAAGCAGAGGTCAGGAACAAGCCAAAACGGTACACGGAAAGATGGTCGTAGCACACTGCAAACAAGAACCAGCAAACTACACTGCAGACAGGAACTAAGCAAAGGAACACTGTTGAACAGCACTGCAGACCTGTAGAGCAACGGTTAATATAGGCTTCCTGGGATGGACTAGGGTGGGGCCATACAGGAAGAGGAAGTGATAAAAAGGGGAACCAGAACAGGGTCAGCCTCTAATGAACACATGGAGATCAGGTAAGCAGACAGACTTGTTGCATATCCAGGACACCATCTTTACGATTTCCACGTACCAGGGTCTCCTGGGCCAAGCCAGGGTGACCAAAATCACCGACTTTCCTTCCCTCTTGACTCTCTCAAGGAATCGTGGGAGAAGCAGAACTGGAGGGAACAAATAAATCAGAGAATATTGATACCACAAAATTGTCAGGGCATTCGACCCTTAAGCAAAAGGATCTTTTGTCCTTGACACAACGTTGCCCAGTTTTGTGTTGAACCTGGAAGCCAACAGGTCCACATCTGGGGTACACCATTTCTGACATATGACTTGAAATATGTCAGGGTGTAGAGACCATTCTCCTGGATTCAGTTGCCTGGCGGGTTAAAAAATCCGCCTGACAATTTTCTACCCCTGGAATGAAGAACGCAGACATGCAAGGAACATGCCTTTCTGCCCAGGACAAGATGTAATTCACCTCTCTTTGAGCATCCAGATTTCTGGTGCCCCCTTGGTGATTGATATAAGCCACAGCTGTAGCATTGTCGGACTGTATCCGAACAGGACAACCCTGCAGTCTGTAAGACCAGACTCTGAGGGCCAGATGAATTGCCCGAATCTCCAGAATGTTGATGGGTAGGAGCTTTTCGGCTCCGGACCACTTCCCCTGGGCAGATGCCTCTTCCAGAACTGTCCCCCAGCCTAAAAGGCTGGCGTCTGTGGTTACCATTTTCCAAGTAACCGGAGTAAAGTATCTTTCTTTTGATAGATTTTGTGGGAGCAAACATCAATTGAGGCGTAAGTGAAACTGGGCGTAAAGGACAGCCTCGAATGAGGCTACCATCTTTCCCAATCATTTCGTGCATAGACAGATGGAAGGCCTTCTTTTTGCCTTTATCACTCAGACCAAGTATCCTTTGGCTTTTGCCTTTGGCTTGGGTAGTAATACCCTGCTTTGGGACATGTCTATAATCATTGAGGACCCAGCCTAGGTACTCTAAATACTCCACTGTGCTGTGCACATTGTGGTCCAAGCGTGCAGCGGACTGATCTATGAGCAACAGATCGTCCAGATAGGCTGTTACTGCTATGCCCTGTGCCCTCAGCCTTGCCAGGGGCGGGGCAAGTATTTTCGTGAACACTCGAGGTGCCGTAGCCAGACCGAAAGAAAGGGCCACAAACTGAAAGTGGCGCTGATCCACCGCAAACCTTAGAAATCTTTGGTGAGCAGGGAATATTGGCACATGTAGACATGCATCTCTCATATCTATTGATGCCAGGAACTATCCTTCCTGGAGGGTGGAGACAACTGAACGGACAGACTCCATGCGAAAGGAGCGAATGTTTAGAAACTGATTCAGGCTTTTCAGATCTAGAATAGGTCTGACGTCCTCGTTTGGTTTTGGAACCGTGAAAAGGTTTGAGTAAAACCCTGATCCCTGATTCTCTGGGGCTAACTCTATGATTACCCCTTGCGTTCCAAGGTCAAAAACAAAGGTCTTCTTTTTCCCGGATCTTTGGCAATTCTTGTTCTCAGAAAACGGAGTGGCGGAAGTTCTCTGAATTCCAGCTTGTAGCCTGAGGACACCGTGGAAATGACCCACTTGTCCTGAACTTCTTCCCAACAGGTGTTTGCAAATTGCAGCAGCCTTCCTCCCACTCGGCTGAGCGGGGGCGTCCCTTCATAGGGAAGTTTTGGGGTTCTGATTGGAAGATTTTCAACCCCAAGTCCTTTTCTGCCCTTGGGCTTGGCTCTGGGCCTTTCCCCTAGTATTAGACTGGGGAGGCCGTTGCCACTGCCTGGAGAATGAGGTTCCAGGGGCTGAGGAAAGAGAACGTTTAAATGAAGGACGTTTACTCTTCTTTTTAACCGGCAACAGAGTAGACTTTCCTCCGCTAATCTTTTGGATGTATTTATCCGAATCATCCCCAAACAGGCGTTCTCCCCCAAAGGGGAATGCCGCCAAGTATCTTTTGCAAGAAACCTTGGCTTCCCCATGTTTCAAACAAAGGGACCTGCGCATGTAAACCAGCAGGGGATTCAAGCAGGATGCTTGCTGAACAGAGTCCATAATCGCATCAATCGTAAAACATAGGTCCTCATTAACCTCAATCTCCTCTGTAGGGAGGAGGTTAACTATCTGCTTCATCTGTTCCTTGAGGAACTTACATATGCCAACCGCAGGTTGTACTATAGCACCGGCCATAGAGGAGGACGCTTTTAATAGGGACTCCAGCTTTTTATCAGTTGAATCCTTAAAGCCCTGCGAATTGTCTATAGGACAGGTCAGGCTTTGCCCAAGAAATAGCTGCATCAATAGCAGGTACCTCCCATTTCTTGGTGAAACCTTCCTCCATAGGATAAAGGAGGTAAAACTGCCTAGGAGGAGAAAACAGTTTATCTGGGTGAACCCAGTCATCATACATCAGCTTATCCAGCAAGGGATGAACTGGAAAGGACCATGCAGCCTGTGGGGATTTCTGTGATCCCAAATAAGAAGCAGAGGATATAGAAGCTTCATCAGGAGGCAATTTGTAAGTGGCACGCACCATCTCTGCATAATATTGCACCTGCATCTTTAGCGACTGAGAAGTAGCAAGAATCCTCTCATCCTCTGAATCCTCAGACTGCACATGATCCTCATCTCCAGAGAGGGATTTTTCACCCTCAGAAGGCTCATCTGATGAGAGAGCCAGAGCAGATGAAGAGGATCTACCCCGTTTCTGCCACCTTTTAAGGAAGTTGCGATTATAGTAGCAATCCTTCCTTCTAAGCCATCCAAAGCAACTTTTAAAGCGTCCTCAGTGATGTATACAGGAGCTGCCATAGGAGAAGCTGCAAAACCAGACAGGGGCACATGATCATCCTGTGAGGCTGCTTTCAGACTGACAGAGGGGGGTGGTAAACTGCAGGCATGCTCAGAATCCTTAGCCATAAGCGGGGATCTCCTAGTGCCTCTTTTACTAGCCCTTGTACCTCTTCTGGGAGACATAGTCCTATACTGCAAAGCAGAGGTACTACAAAAAAATACAATCACTGTTGTGCTATAGTCTTACAATACACAATATTAGCTCACTGCACAACATGATGCCGAGTAGGTTTGTCAGGTTCAGTCCACAGGAATGCTTACAGCCCACAGCTCTGTGTCCATGCTGCTTTACAGAAGGCTCTGGCATGCTGGGCTTTTAAAACAAGCCTCTTGGCACCTGCACATAGGTGTGCCGTGCATGCGCATGGGCAAGAGCAACCTCGGCCCTCCCCCTTTCCACCTGCCTATAGACAGTCAAAAGCGCGCGTGCACGCCGACCGTCATGGCGGCGCCCTATGGCGTAAAAGAGGAAGGAGAGAAGACCACTGGGGGGCTTTGGGGGACCCCTGTATGTGTTTTGTGGCAGAGCCTGCAGCGGAGAAGGTAAGTGGTGTTTAAAATGACCGACTTCACTGAGCGTGTTTCCTGGATGGCTTTGTAAGAATACACCAGGTATGTAACTTACTCCCTCTAGTAGTGAAAACTAGGTAAGACAGCCTACTCACAGAAGATCTTTTTTTTTTTTTTAACTTCCCTCTCTTACCTTTATCCCTGCCGCAGGAAAGCTACTGAAATAGTAGATCCAGCCTTCACCCATCACGGCGGGTAATGGTGTGCCAACCTTCAGGTTTCCATGGGTTCCTACTTAGAGGAACCTCATACCTGGACCTGTAGAAGACTTTGCCAGTAACTTTTCGTGCCACAGTTGCATTAGTACACCAAAGCCTGGATCCCAAAGCCCAGACCTCCGCAGAGAGACATTACAGGCAAACCTTGTTTCTTCTTTTCATGAGGCCCAGGTACCACCCATCTTAGGCTTTTGACATCGGCCCGAGGCATGGATCCGGTTAAAGCTCCTAGGCCTCCGCAGAAGACCATCAAAAGAGCTTTTTCAACAGTACCAACCACCCTAGACACAAGCGGAAAAACTGAGGTACTCTCCATTTGGGATGGGTTACATAGCGGAGGAAATCAATTCTAATTGGGTTTGCCAGTGTCCAATCACCTGTGGTGACTACATAACCCATTAAGTAATTAAGGCTCTGTGTCCCGTGATGTATGAGCAAGAAAAGGGTATTTATAATGTTTTTTTTATATCTATACAATAATGTTTTTCCTTTAATTTCTATTTTAAACTGTGTTGTTTTATGCGGTGATAATATAAAATAAAAAAAACCTGCATCAGCACATGCAGGGGACAGGGCATATCTCCTAAACCGTGCAGGTTTAGGAGATATCCTGGGTAGCTACAGGTAAGCCTTAATCTAGGCTTACTTGTAGCATAAAGTGATTGTAAAGGGTTTACAACCACTTTAACCAGTTGCTGACGGCCGTACGACTTTGTACGGCCTCAGCGCGGCTCTGAATTTCTAACAGGCCTTGTTTTTACGGCCTCCCCTTTGCTCGTTCCCCGCGCGCGCTCACGAGCGCGCAGCGGGGAACTACTGTCATCGCCGCGTCCCCTGGATACAGCCGCACACAGATCGCGGTAAATAGCCAATCACAGCGGCTATTTACAGCGCGATCTGGACAGCCAATGACGGATGATCTCATATGTAAACATATGAGATTATCTCTCATTGCCGTCTCTCTCTCCACACACAGACGCCGCGTGTGTGGAGAGAGAGTGAGTTAAAACATTTTGCTACAGTGCTAAAGTATTATAAAAAGTTAAAAAAAGTGCCCATCAGCGCCCAATCAGTGCCCAATCAGTGCCCACCTGTACCCACCTGGTACCACCTGTACCCACCTGGTACCACCAGTGCCCACCTGGTACCACCAGTGCCCACCTAGTACCACCAGTGCCCACCTGGTGCCCACCAGTACCACCTGTGCCCACCTGTGCCACAGTACAGCCCGTGCCACAGTACAGCCCGTGCCACAGTACTGCCCGTGCCACAGTACCGCCCGTGCCACAGTACCGCCCGTGCCACAGTACCGCCCGTACCACCGTACCACCTGTGCCCGCCTGTGCCACAAGTACCGCCTGTGCCATCAGTACTGCCTGTGCCATCAGTACCGCCTGTGCCATCAGTACCGCCCGTGCCATCAGTACCGCCCGTGCCACAGTACCGCCCGTGCCACCGTACCACCTGTGCCACAGTACCACCTGTGCCCGCCTGTGTCATCAGTACCGCCCGTGCCATCAGTACCGCCCATGCCATCAGTACCGTCCATACCGCCCGTGCCATCAGTACCGCCCGTGCCATCAGTACCGCCCGTGCCACAGTACCACCTGTGCCCGCCTGTGCCATCAGTACCACCTGTGCCATCAGTACTGCCTGTGCCATCAGTACCACCTGTGCCATCAGTACCGCCTGTGCCATCAGTACCGCCTGTGCCATCAGTACCGCCTGTGCCCACCTGTGATCAGGGCCCATCTGCAACACCTCAGTGCCCATCTGTGCCGCCTCAGCGCACATCTGTGCCGCCTCATCCGTGCACATCTGTGCAATCAGTACACATCTGTGCCGCCCCATCCGTGCACATCTGTGCAATCAGTACACATCTGTGCTGCCTCATCAGTGTACATCTGTTCCACCACCTCAGTCCCCATCTCTGCCACCTCAGTCCCCATCTCTGCCACCTCAGTCCCCGTCTCTGCCCATCTGTGCCACCTCAGTGTACATCTGTGCCACACACACACCGCCAGCAATGTCAAAACGTCGCTATTCCTTACAGGAGGCATTTCAGATTATTTCTGCACCTGATGAGAGCAATGTGGAGCTCCCTGTTTCTGATTCCCAATCGGATTCGGACGTAGACTATGAGCCAGTCTACACCAGTGGAACAGCGACAGGCTCAGAGGGGGAAGATGGTCAGCCCGCCAAAAGAAGGCGCTCTGGTGAGGAGGCAGTGGCATCCACCAGCACCGACATGCCATCCACCAGCACCGACATGCCATCAACCAATACTGAAGTGCCATCCACCAGTACCGTCGTGCCATCCACCTCTACCGAATTGCCATCCACCAGCACCGCAGTACCCCAGCAACAAAGGCCAAGGACCCATGCCAGCCTTCCCTATGCCCTTCAGTACCCCCTGTGGCTTCCTCCAAATTCCGGAGAAGCCAACATTCCCCCTTTCACTGCCCAGCCAGGAGTCCAGGTAAACACGGACAATTTTTCCCCAATTCAATTTTTCGATTTATTTTTCCCTGAGGAACTGCTTTCTAGCATTGTGGCCCAGTGCAACTTGTATGCCCAACAATTTATCATCAAGAACCCCACATCGTCCTATGCCCGTCCCTTCCAGTGGAGAGACCTTACAGTGGATGAGTTCAGGATTTTTTTAGGCCTCACTTTTTGCATGGGACTCAACCCAAAAAATGAAAAACATTCCTTTTGGTCAAAACGCCCCATTTACCACATGCCAATTTTCTCCACAACAATGCCCAGATCCCGATATTTTATAATCATGAGGTTCCTCCACTTCAATGATAATACACAGTGCCTTCCCCGAAATGACCCCAATTTTGACAGGCTTTTCAAAATTCGCCCCTTATTAGATTATTTTTCGCAATTATTCCCCCAAATATATACCCCGGAACAAAACGTATGTGTCGACGAGTCCCTAGTAAAATTTTGTGGCCGACTTAAAATCAAACAATTTATACCCAGCAAAAGGGCCCGCTATGGGGTGAAGGTCTACAAACTTTGCGAACGAGCCACAGGGTACCTTTATTCCTTTTTGGTGTACCAAGGGAAGGACACCCAGCTGAATCCCCCCGATTGCCCAGACTACTTGGGATCAAGTGGGAAAGTTGTCTGGCAACTCATCAACCCCCTCCTTGATAAAGGATACCACCTGTACGTGGACAACTTCTATACGTCTCTTCCTCTGTTCCACAACCTGCACCGAAAGAAGACGCCAGCATGTGGCACCGCCAGAAAGAACCGGAAAGGCTTTCCGCAAAGCCTTGTGAATACAAAGCTGAAGAAAGGGGAATCGGCGAGTCTGCGCAACAAGGAGGTTCTGGCAGTGAAGTGGAGGGACAGAAGAGACGTATATATGTTGTCCTCCATCCACAATGATTCTTTTGTTGAAACCCGCAGAAGGCGTGGCACCACCATCCAAAAACCCACCTGCATTCAGGACTACAATTTGTTCATGGGGGGAGTCGACTTAAACGACCAAATGTTGGAACCATACCTTGCCACAAGACGCACGTACCATTGGTACAAAAAGGTAGCAATTTATTTTTTTCATTTGGCCGTCTACAACTCCCATATTGTTTACCGCAAATCAACCCAAAACCCCCTACCCTTCCTTGGCTACCAGGAGGAAATTACCACTTCCCTGATATTCCCGAACGACCTGCCCCAAAACATCCGATCAGATGTTCTAAGTCGGCTCTCCGAACGGCACTTCCCGGATAAGATCCCTCCCACAGCATCAGGCCGACGAGCTCAAAAAAATGTAAAGTGTGTACCAGTGGAGGAGTCAGACGGGACACAGTTTATTATTGTGCAGAGTGTCCTTCCAAACCCGGCCTCTGTATAACTGACTGTTTCAAACGTTACCATACTAAACTAAAGTATTAGTTTAGTATGGTAAACGTAATCCTCCGTTCCTGCCTTCTCACCCCTATGCCACTGCCTGCTTTGTAACTGACCCCGGCTTGTTATTGGACCACGCTTCTGCCTAATGATTTTGCAATACCGCTGCCTGATTTGGAATTGACCCTGGACTGTTTTTCGACCATTCTTCTGCCCAACGATTTTGTAATACCTCTGCCCGATTTGGAATTGACCCTGGACTGTTTTTCGACCATTCTTCTGCCTAACGATTCTGTACTGCCTCTGCCTGATCTGGAACTGACCTCGGACTGTTTGACCATGCCTTTTGCCTGCCTCTTGGACTGATCTTGTACCCTGCTACTGGACTAGTGGGATTCAACACAGGGGTCTCACATATGTGAGGGGCGCCAGAAAAGTTTTTCTGGATGAAGAAAACTTTTTTGTTTTCTCATGCTAGATTAGGGTCTGGTTGCCCGGAGGCTTCAAAGAGATTTGGGTGGGAGAAGCCTCTACCCCTGTCCCCATTCTGTCCTGAACGAGGCCCTCCTTCTGCCTGCTGCCTGTAGGACCTATGCCATCATGCCTCTGCCTGTTGCATGAACTGACCACCTGCAGTATCCCTGCCTGGACGTTGCTGACCAAGTCCCTGCCTGCTGCCTGGACCAGTGCTATCCTGCTGTGTAGAACTGCGCTACTATTACCAAGGTAATCTTTTGTTTACGCTTTGCTCAGCATAATGTATTTTGGGGTGTAATTCTTGGTATGTGCATGCTATGTGTCTCTGGAACACCTGACGGTGTTCCTTGCATGTTGGATCTCTATATGTGGTCAGGCTGTGTAGAAGTCTCACACATGGGGTATCGTTTTACTCAGGAGGAATAGCAGAATGTATTTTGGGGTGTCATTTTTGCTATGTACATGCTATGTGTTGGAAATATCTTATCAATGGACAACTTTGTGTAAAAAAAATGTGTTTTCATTTTTTTTCCACATATTCCAAAAACTTCTGGAAAAAAATGAACCGTTCAAAAGACTCATTATGCCTCATAGATTATACGTTGGGGTGTTAGCTTTCCAAAATGGGGTCATTTTGTGGGTAATTCCATTGTCCTGGTGTTCCAGGGCCTTCAAACGTGTAATAGGTTGTCAACTAATTAGATGTACAATTTATGCTCCTAAAACCCCTGATGGCGCTCCCTGCATATTGGGGCTCTGTATGTGGCCACGCTGTGTAAAAGTCTCACACATGGGGTATCGTTTTACTCAGGAGGAATAGCAGAATGTATTTTGGGGTGTCATTTTTGCTATGTACATGCTATGTGTTGGAAATATCTTATCAATGGACAACTTTGTGTAAAAAAAATGCGTTTTCATTTTTTTTCCACATATTCCAAAAACTTCTGGAAAAAAATGAACCGTTGAAAAGACTCATTATGCCTCATAGATTATACGTTAGGGTGTTAGCTTTCCAAAATGGGGTCATTTTGTGGGTAATTCCATTGTCCTGGTGTTCCAGGGCCTTCTAAATTGTAATAGGTTGTCAACTAGTTAGATGTGCAATTTATGCTCCTAAAACCCCTGATGGCGCTCCCTGCAGGTTGGGCATCGGTATGTGGCCAGGCAGTGGAAAAGTCTCACACATGGGGTATCGTTTTACTCAGGAAGAGTAGCAGAATGTATTTTGGGGTGTCATTTGTGGTATGCATATGCCATGTGAGAGAAATAAGCTATTACAATGACACTTTTGAGAAATTTTTTAAATAAAAATCTTAATTTTGCAAAGTGTTTTGGGAAAAAATTACAACTTTAAATAACTCACCATGCCTCTTACTAAATACCTTGGGATGTCTACTTTCCAAAAAGGGGTTATTTGGGGGGAATTTTTACTTTCCTGGCTTGTTAGGGTCTCAAGAAATGAGATAGGCCTTCAAAACATCAGATGTGATCAGATGTGATAATTTATTATGATTTGCACTATAGCTTGTAGACTCTAAAACTTTCACACAGACCAAATAATTTCCAAAAAAATTGGGTTCTTTTTATCAAAGACATGTAGCAGTATAAATTGTGGCCAAAATTTATGAAGAAAAATTAATATTTTGCAAAATTTTATCACAGAAACTAAGAAAAAAACATTTTTTTTCTAAATTTTCGGTCTTTTTTCATTAATAGCGCAAAAAAAAAAAAAACCCAGAGGTGATCAAATACCACCAAAAGAAAGCTCTATTTGTGGGAAAAAAAGGACAAAAAATCATTTGGGTACAGTGTTGCATGACTGAGTAATTGTCATTCAAAGTGTGAGAGCCCTGAAAGCTGAAAATTGGTCTGGTCAGGAGAGTGTTTAAGTGCCCAGTATGGAAGTGGTTAAAGAAGTCCAGGTATAGTACATTGTTACATAGTTACATTGGTCCAGTTTGGAGCAATGCACCTATGTATATACCATACCTGGCCAATTCCCCTGGAAGCTGAAAATCACTGAAGTGGACACCACTACTACTACACCACTCCACTGATCTCCACTTGCTTCCAGGTCCCATTCTGAGTGGCTGTCCTGCTGCATTATGAATATAGGAGGTCTGTCGCATCTAAACCACAGCTACATTGCACCTGTGCCAAGACTGTACCGTACTGCAGGCAGGTTAACTGGGACTGTTGCGAAGTGCACTGCCGGTTTTTAAAGAGCCCCAACGATAGCCGGCAGATGAAGTTCTCAAAGGAGTGCCCCTCCTATAATAATTATTCTGTACCTCCTGACCTCAACCCGATAGAACACCTTTGGGATTAATTAGAGCCGAGACTGTGAGCCAGGACTTCTGGTCCAACCTCAGTGCCTGACCTCACAAATGTGCTTCTGGAAGAATGGTCAAACACTCCCAAAGACACCCTCCTAAACCTTGTGGACGGCCTTCCCAGAAGAGTTGAAGCTGTTATAGCTGCAAAGGGCGGGGCCAACTCAATATTGAACCCTACGGACTAAGACTGGGATGCCATTAAAGTTCATGTGGCAGATCCACAGAGATCTGCCCCCGCGCAGCGTATCAGAGATACGCTACGCTGCCGTACCTTACCTGGCTTTAGTTCGAATCCTTAAAGATTTTGCGCCGTAAGTTACGGCGGCGTAGTCTATCTCTGGCGGCGTAATTCAAATCGACGATTAGGGGGCGTGTTTCATTTAAATGAAGCGCGTCCCCGCGCCGAATGAACTGCGCATGCGCCGTCCCTAAATTTCCCGCCGTGCATTGCGCTAAATGACGTCGCAAGGACTTCATATTTTTTAACGTGGACGTGAATTTTGTCCATCCCGATTCACGGACGACTTACGCAAAAAAAAAAAAAAAAAATTCAAAATAAACGCGTGAACGACGGGCATACTTAACATGGCAAGTCTAACTATACGCCGCAAAAAAAGCAGCTTTAACTATACGCCGGAAAAAGCCGACTAGAGACGACGTAAGAGAATGCGACGGCCGCACGTACGTTCGTGGATCGTCAGAAATAGCTCATTTGCATACTCGACGCGGAAAACGACGAGAACTCCACCCAGGGGACGCCGAAGTATTGCATCTACGATCCGAAGGCGTACGAAGCCGTACGCCTGTCGGATCTAACCCAGATGCCGTCGTATCTTGGTTTGAGGATTCAAACCAAAGATACGACGCGGGAAATTTGAAAGTACGCCGGCGTATCAGTAGATACGCCGGCGTACTCTCTCTGTGGATCTGCCCCCATGTGCGTGTAAAGGCAGGCGTCCCAATACTTTATATAGTGTATATACAGTACACACAATAAAAAGTATTAACGTTAACCAGTGGCGGAATTATCAGTGTCGCAACAGTCGCACTTGCGACTGGGCCCTGTAGTTCCGCCCCTTCAGGGGGGCCCGCCGTCCGGCTGTTTGCCCACGTTAGGTGCCCGCCCGCCGCCTGCGTGAGGTGCCCGCCCGCTGCCTGCGTGAGGTGACCGCCCACCGCCTGCGTGAGGTGACCGCCCGCCGCCTGCGTGAGGTGCCCGCCTGCCGCCCGCGTGAGGTGCCCGCCTGACTGTGTGGTTTGTTCCGCCGCGGGGAGGGGGGCTTTCGCCCGCTGAGGGAAGAGAGAGAGAGAGGGCAGAGGCAGCACAGCGTTGAGAGATTGTGTACCGCCCGTCCCCGCCTATCCAGAGACAGATAGAATGAAGGGGGCGGACACTGAAAAACACCTATTGAGTGAAGGCGGGGGAGGAGCTCTCCCCTCTGCGACTTCATCGACTACCTGTCCCGTCGTACCCATGAGGCAAGGCATTCCTGGAGGAGGCACAGTGACAGATTTCTGAGGGGGAATCGATTGATTGCTGGTAAGTCCTGTCAAGTGCCATTTTGCACTGCAATCGATCCCATCACCCCACCACCGCAGATCTCATCCCTATCCCCCCCATCATCACTACAACAGAGGTGATAAGGGGGGGGTGAGGTCAGTGGTGGTGGGGTATGGGATCAGTAAGAGGCAGAGATGGTGGTGGTTTGCTGATGGCACTACCACTGCTACCACCCGCCCTCGAGTACCACTGCCCCCCACAACACTACTGCTGCCACCCCCAATACCACCGCTGCCACCCCCCTCAACACCACCGCTGCCACCCCCTCAACACCGCCGCTGTCAACCACCCTCAACACCCCCGCTGCCAACCCCCCTACAACACCACCGCTGCCAACCCCCTACAACACCACTGCTGCCAACCCCCCTCAACACCACTGCTGCCACCCCCCAACACCACCGCTGCCACCCCCCTCAACACTACCGCTGCCACCCCCCTCAACACCACTGCTGTCACCCCCCCCCCAACACCACCGCTGTCACCCCCTCAACAACACCGCTGCCACCCCCCTTCAACACCACTGCTAAGACCCCCCCTCAATGCCACCGCTGTCACCCCCCTCAACACTGCCGCTGCCACCCCCCTCAACACCACTGCTGCCACCCCCCCTCAACACCACCGCTGTTACCCCCCTCAACAACATCGCTGCCACCCCCCCTCAACAACACCGCTGCCATCCCCCCTCAACACCACCACTGCCCCCCCCCCCAACACCACCGCTGCCATCCCCCCCAACACTAACCATTGCCACCCCCCTCATTACCACCGCTGCCACCCCCCAACACTACCGCTGCCACCCCCCCTCAACACCACCGCTTCTATCCCCCCCCCCCAACCCCACCGCTGCCACCCCTTCAACACCACCGCTGCCACTGATGGGGGGGCCCTTCATGATTTCTTGCACTGGGGCCCTGAAGTTTCTAGTTACGCCTCTGACGTTAACCTTCAAAGTGCTTAAACTTTGTATATCCTTTGTTGGTATTTTCACAAAAAGAATAAGAATTGATTCACGGTGTCTTGTTAAATGTTAAAATACTTGCTCAAATATCCACGGAATGTAACATTTGCTGGGCTATACAGAGGGAGATTGTGACGGTATCCTTCTTCTTCTATTGAAGATCAGAGGTCAGAAAATTGTAGCAAATGTTTTTTTCACCCAAAGAACATCCTTTATACACTTGGTAGAAGGCTTCCTTTTATTTCATTTTCATTGTTCGTTTCATAACACGATAAAACAAAGATCGTACCAATACAATTTCATTAGCCATCAAGCTTACCTTACCTTAGCCAAGGATGATCTAAAAGAAAGCGTCCATTAAAGACTACCTAACGGGATATCTTAACCACTTCAGCCCCGGACTATTTGGCTGGCCAAAGACTAGAGCACTTTTTGCGATTCGGCACTGCGCCGCTTTAACTGACAAACTGCGTGGTCGTGCGACGTGGCTCCCAAACAAAATTTGCGTCCTTTTTTCCCCACAAATAGAGCTTTCTTTTTAATCACCTCTGCTGTTTTTATTCTTTGCGCTATAAACAAAAATAGAGCGACAATTTGGAAAAAAAAAAGCAATGGGCCAGATTCAGGTACAAATCCGGCGGCGTAACGTATCGTCTTTACGTTACACCGCAAGTGCCTGATTCACCAAGCACTTGCGTGTAAACTTTCGACGGCGTAGCGTATAGCCATCCGGCGCAAGCCCGCCTAAATCAAATGGGGCGTGTACCATTTAAATTAGGCGCGTTCCCGCGCCGAACGTTCTGCGCATGCTCCGTTTGGAAATTTCCCGCCGTGCTTTGCGCGAAATTACGGCGCCCCGACGTGTTTGTGAATGGCAACGTGCGTAACGTACTTACGCAAAAAAAAACTTTTTACTTTTTAACTCGTCTAAAGTTAAGCCATGAAAAAGCAGGCTTAACTTTGCGACGGGAAAAAACGACGAGCGACGACGTAACGCACGGGAGTACCTTCGTGGATCGCAGTAAAAGCTAATTTGCATACCCGACGCTGGAAAACGACGCGAACTCCACCCAGCGGCGGCCGAAGTATTGCAGCCTAAGATCGAAAGGCGTACGAAGTCGTAAGCCTGTCGGATCTTAGCCAAATGCCGTCGTATCTTGTTTGTGAATCACAAATTAAGATACGACGCGGCAAATTTGAAAATATTTCTTCTGTGAATCTGGCCCAATATTTTTTACTTTTTGCTATAATAAATATACACAAAAATATATAGAAAAACACATTTTTTCCTCAGTTTAGGCCGATATGTTTTCTACATTCTACATATTTTTGGGGGAAAAAAATTGCAATAAGTGTATATTAATCGGATTGCGCAAAAGTTATAGGCCCAGATTCTCAAAGGAGATACGACGGCGTCTGGGCGGTCGTATCTATGCGCCTGATTCTTAGAATCAGTTATAGAGTTGAGCGGACACCTGGATGTTCGGGTCCCAACCCGACCTTTAAAAAAAAAGTTTGGGTTCGGGAACCCGAATTCCGAACCCCATTGTAGTCAATGGGACACGGACTTTTAGAAAAAAAAATGCGCGGAGGTCCCCGCAAATTCCATAACCAGACCCTTTAGGTCTGGTATGGATATTAAGGGGAACCCCGCCGTCAATTTAAAAAAAAAATGACTTGCGGTTCCCCCTAAATATCCATAACCAGACCCTTCAGGTCTGGTGTGGATTTTAAGGGGAACTCCACCCCAAATTTTTTTTAAAAAATGGCGTGGAGTTCCCCCTAAAATCCACACCAGACCCCTTATCCGAGCACGTTGACCTGGCCGGCCGCAGAAAAGAGGGGGGGACAGAGTGCGCCCCCCCCTCTCCTGAACCGCACCAGGCCACATGCCCTCAACATTGGGAGGGTGCTTTGGCGTGCCCCCCAAAGCACCTTGTCCCCATGTTGAGGGGGACAAGGGTCTCATCCCCACAACCCTTGCCCGGTGGTTGTGGGGGTATGCGGGCGGGAGGCTTATCAGAATCTGGAAGACCCCTTTAACAAAGGGGACCCCCAGATCCTGACCCCCCCCTGTGTAAAATGGTAATGGGGTACACTGTACCCCTACCATTTCATGAAGGAAGTGTAAATTCTTGTAAAAAAAAAACACACACACACCGTAGAATAAAGTCCTTTATTAATAAAAAAAGTAAGCCCAATCTTCCCTCCTCCTGGGCTTTCCCAGTGACGTAGCAGAGGGTGCAGGGTCACGTGACGGGTGGCCCTGCCTCCCCTATATAAGAAATGTCACAGCTTCAGCCCGTCATTCCGCTGGGCTGTGTCCAGCGGTGAGAGGAGGTCGGCGATGCTGCTCTCTGGATGGATGGATCTTCTCATCGCTGGAGATCACCCGGCCGTCGCTGGATCTTCTCATCGCTGGAGATCACCCGCACCCTTCGCTGGATCACCCGCACCCGTCGCTGGATCTTCTCATCGCTGGAGATCACCCGCACCCTTCGCTGGATCACCCGCACCCGTCGCTGGATCTTCTCATCGCTGGAGATCACCCGCACCCGTTGCTGGATCACCCGCACCCGTCGCTGGATCTTCTCATCGCTGGAGATCACCCGCACCCGTCGCTGGATCAGGACAACGTTGGAGCAGGAAGCCGGGAACGAGTGGATTATCACCGCTGGAGTTTTTTTATTAATAAAGGATTTTATTCTACGGTGTGTGTGTTTTTTTTTTACAAGACTTTACACTTCCTTCGTGAAATGGTAGGGGTACAGTGTACCCCATTACCATTTCACACAGGGGGGGGGGTCAGGATCTGGGGGTCCCCTTTGTTAAAGGGGTCTTCCAGATTCTGATAAGCCTCCCGCCCGCATACCCCCACAACCACCGGGCAAGGGTTGTGGGGATGAGACCCTTGTCCCCATCAACATGGGGACAAGGTGCTTTGGGGGGCACCCCAAAGCACCCTTCCAATGTTGAGGGCATGTGGCCTGGTGCGGTTCAGGAGAGTGGGGGGCCGCACTCTGTCCCCCCCCTCTTTTCTGCAGCCGGCCAGGTCAATGTGCTCGGATAACGGGTCTGGTTATGGATATTTAGGGGGAACCGCACGTCTTTCTTTTTTTTAAATTGACGGCGGGGTTCCCCTTAATATCCATACCAGACCTAAAGGGTCTGGTTATTGAATTTGCGGGGGCTTCCGCGCATTTTTGTTTTCCCGAACTCCAAACCCGGACCCAAACTTTTTCCAATTATTCAGGTTCGGGTCCGGGTTCGGGAAAAACCCAAAGTCCGTACCGAACCCGAACTTTACCGTTCGGGTTCGCTCAACTCTAATCAGTTACACATAGAAATCTATTAGATCCGACCGGCATAAGTCTGTTACGCTGTCGGATGCTAACTGCATATTTACGCTGGCCGCTAGGGGCGTGTACGCTGATTTACGCCTAGAAATATGTAAATCAGCTAGATACGCGAATTGACGAACGTACGCCAGGCCGACGCAGTACAGATACGCCGTTTACGTTAGGCTTTTCCCGGCGTAAAGTTACCCCTGCTATATGAGGCGTACATGCGGCGTACCAATGTTAAGTATGGCCGTCGTTCCCGCGTTGAATCTTGAATATTTTACGTCGTTTGTGTAAGTCGTCCGTGAATGGGGCTGGACGTCATTTACGTTCACGTCGAAACCAATACGTCCTTGCGGCGTACTTTGGAGCAATGCACTGGGATATTCCACGGACGGCGCATGCGCCGTTCGTGAAAAACGTCAATCACGTCGGGTCACAATTATTTACATAAAACACGCCCCCCTGTTCCACATTTGAATTAGGCGGGCTTACGCCGGCCTATTTACGCTACGCCGCCGCAACTTACGGAGCAAGTGCTTTGAGAATACAGCACTTGCCCGTCTAAGTTGCGGAGGCGTAGCGTAAATAGGATACGTTACGCCCACACAAAAATACGCCGATCTACGAGAATCTGGCCCATAGCGTCTACAAAATAGGGGATTGATTTATGTTATTTTTATTATTATTATTTTTTTTTTTTACTAGTAATGGCGGTGATCTGAGATTTTTGTCAGGACTGTGACATTGCGGCGGACACATCGGACACTTTTGACACATTTTTGGGACCAGTGACATTTATACAGCGATAGAGCTAAAATATAGCCACTGATTACTGTATAAATGCCACTGGCAGGGAAGGCGTTAACATCAAGGGGTTAAATGTGTGTCCTAGGCAGGGCCGCCATCAGGAATTATGGGGCCCCTTACACAGCTTCAGGCATGGGCCCCATGGAGCAGAGAACCCGGGGGGTGCTGCCGCCTGAAATTGAGAAACGGGGTGGGCTGCCGCGGACTGAGAAGCAGGGGGGGGCCCTTTACAAAAAAAAGAAGAAATAAATAAAAATATATATAAAAAAAAAGGGGGGGTAGCCATCCGTGCCCTGGGGACCTCTGGGCCCTTTAATAATAATAATAATAATAATAATAATAATAATAATAATAATAAATATATATATAAAAAATAAATAATAATAATGGCCCGGATTCAAAGAGATCTGCGCTCTATTTGCGGAGGCGCAGGGCAACGATTTTGCCCTGCGCCCCCGCAAATATTTTGCGCTGCCCTCGATTCACGGAGCAGTAGCTCCGTAAATTGCGAGGGCGCGCCGGCAAAATTGCCCGGCGTAAGCGCGCGCAATGTAAATGATCCCGCCCGGGGCGGGAATCATTTAAATTAGGCGCGTTCCCGCACCGATCGTAAAGCGCATGCGCCGTCGGGAAACTTTCCCGACGTGCATTGCGGCAAATGACGTCGCAAGGACGTCATTTGCTTCAAAGTGAACGTGAATGGCGTCCAGCGCCATTCACGTATCACTTACGCAAACGGCGTGAAATTCAAATTTCACGACGCGGGAACGGAGGGTATACTTTAGCATTGGCTGCCCCTACTATTAGAAGGGGAAGCCTTACGCTAAAGACGCCGTACGCAAACTCCGTAACTTGCGTACGCAGGGCCCGCGCAACCTTGTGAATCGGCGTTAGTATGCAATTTGCATACTATACGCTGACCACAATGGGAGCGCCCCCTAGCGGTCAACGCAAGAATGCAGCCTAAAATCTGCGTGGCATAAGAGCCTTATGCCACGCAGATTTTAGGCTGCAGTCGGCGTAACGAGTTCTCTGAATCAGGAGAACTCGTTACGCCGGCGCAAGTCAGCAATTGCGCTGCGTAAATATGGTTACGCAGGCGCAATTGCTTACTGAATCTGGGCCAATGAAATTAAAAAATATATAAAAAAAAGATTGTTTTTTTTTTTAATAAAAAAAGGGGGATTGTCATCTGGGGCCCTGGGGACCTCCGGGCCCCTTACAGGTGTACTGCCTGTACCCCCCTGATGGCGACCCTGTGTATTAATATTGTTGGTGGAGAGGAATCTCACGGTACATTTTAGGATTATTAGAGCAGTAAACTCATTATCCTTTCTTCTGAGTAATTGTCTAATCTTGTACTAATGATGTGTGAGACGAGGGTGTTACCTTCAATGGAATTACACTTTCTAATTAAAGATTAAGATAACTGTCATTTGTATTACTCCAGGGACTGATATTGTGACACTGATTGGGATACTGTTTCCAATTTTCCTTTAACTCCTTCAATACCGGGCTTTTATACCCACCTCCATACCGGGCCTATTCTGGCACTTCTCTCCTACATGTACAAATCATCATTCTTTTGCTAGAAATTTACTCAGAACCACCAAACATTATATATGTTTTTTTTTAGCAGACACACCAGGGAATAAAATGGCGGTCATTGCAACTTTTTATCTTGCACGGTATTTGCGCAATAATTTTTCAAACGCCTTTTTTTGGGGGGAAAAAAACGTTTCACGAATTAAAAAATAGCAAAACAGTAAAGTTAGCCCAATTTTTTTGTAAAATATGAAAGATGATGTTGCGCCGAGTAGATAGATACCTAACATGTCATGCTTTAAAAATTGCGCACACTCGTGGAATGGCGCCAAACTTCGTTACTTAAAAATCTCCATAGGCGACGCTTTAATTTTTTTTACAGGTTACCAGTTTAGAGTTACAGAGGAGGTCTAGTGCTAGAATTGTTGCGCGCGCTCTAACGCACGCGGCAACACCTCATATGTGTGGTTTGAACGACGTTTACATACGTGGGCAGGACTTACGTGTGCGTTCGCTTCTGAGCGCAAGCTACCGGGGACAGGGGCATTTTAATTTTTTTGATTTATTTTTTATTTTACTTATTTATTTATTTTTTACACTTTTTTATGCTTTTTGTTATTTTTATTTTTTTGATCGCTTTTATTCCTATTACAAGGAATGTAAACATCCCTTGTAATAGGAATAGTGTGTGACAGGTCCTCTTTATGGAGAGATGCGGGGTGGTCAATAAGACCTCACATCTCTCCTCCAGGCTGGAAAGCATGAGATCGTGAAAAAAAATTCACCGATCTCATTCTTACTAGCCGCAATTGCGGTTTGTTTACTTACGGGTACCCGGGCGTGACGTCATCACATCGCGCCCGGCCTCCGACGGTCATAGAGATGACTGGTGACCATCTGGTCACCAGTCATCTCTATGCTGCACATCCGGCGGACGGCGATCATCTCTCCGGGCCCCGGATGGGACAGGTGAGACCAGAGAAGCACCGGATGGCAGCGGGAGGGGGGGGATGTCCCCTCCCGCCGCCTATAAGAACGATCAAGCGGCGTAACCACCGCTATGATAATTTCTAATGGGCAACACTGATAGGCAGCACTCCGGCATCACTAATGGGTACTGATTGGTGGCACTGGTGGGCACTGATTGCTGGCACTATTGGTCACTGATTGCTGGCACTGGTGGGCAGTTATCACTGGCACTGATTGCTGGAACTGCTGGCACTATTGTAAACAGCGCACTAATGATCAGTGCCCTGATTACATATGTACATGTCTTCTGCGAGGAGAAGCCACTGATTAGCTCTCCTTCCACACACTCTGTCAGTGTGAGGCGAAGAAGCGCCGATTACCGGCATCTCCGTGTTTACATGTGAGCGGCTGTGATTAGATACAGCCGATCACATGGTTAAAGAGCCGCGGCCAACGGCTCTTTACAAAGATCGGGGTCGAGCCGTGTCCTAGCAACATGGCACGGCAGCGATCGCCATGCTGAACACCCCCACGTAGGGTGACCACATTTCCAAACTGCCATTCAGGGACACCCTCCCTTCCCAAAAATCAGCTTGTGCTGTAACGAATCACAGCACAGTGATTGGACACAAGAGGAGGGATTTATGATTTGTCCAATCACAAGCAGGGGGCGGGGATTGTGCTCCTCCAGGCATTCCCGGCCAGGACAAGTACTGTCAGTGAGTAAAGCGGTGATGTGGTGCCCTTTTTTGGGGCATGAGTTTGGCTTAGGGGGATGGCTGTGTCAGTTTCATTCTCGGACACTGTATTGTCATGGAATGAAGGTGCCCGGGACAGACCTGCAAAATCCGGGACTGTCCCGGGCAATCCGGGGACACGTGGTCAGTGCTTTAAGTGGGCCGGAACGCGGCGGTACTCAGTACCGCCACTTCCAAAAATGGCCCTGGAGAGTACCAGCACCTCTCCGTGCGCCCAGTACGTGGGTTTCCGGTACCGGAACGCAGCGGAGAGCTAGCTACAGCATTGTAGTGGCTGGCCGGCGCTGGGCGAATTACATCGCGCACCGTCTCTCTCCTCCATAATGTCATTGGCTGGGCCGGCCATCAGCTAGTGGAGGGGGGCGGGCCGTGTGCAGAGTACGGCTTGAGCCGTACGTGCAGGCGCAGGCAGGGAGTTGACCTCACGTTAGGTGACGTCAACTCCTTTCCGCGCGCCTGTGAGGAGCGATCAGTGCGGCGTGGTGAATGAGAGCGGGTGACTGGCCCTCCTAGGAGTCAGGACGGTGCAGCAAAGTGAAAAACACCGGACTTTGCTTTGGATCTGAACTTCTGAAGTACAGAGTACTGGTGAGTGTTTTGTTGCTACCTATGGCTGCTCACAGACTGATATGTATACACTTCTCCTATCAATTTATCATGGCTCGTTTCAGACAGCCATGCAGACTTGCCCTGTTATTTTCCTTTTATGTTTATTTTAAACCGTCTTGAAAAGTAGGAAGATGTTCATTGTATGATTATTGTTGCAAGCTTGCACATGGACTGCTCAGAGTGACTGATGAATAACATCCATTATTCTATCTATCTATAGCTGCTATGGTTTGCAATATATTGGTGCATTTTCTGCTAAAACTACATAAACCATCTGATGATGTCAGAAACTAAAAAAAGAGAAGATAAAATGGGCACAAAGCATGACAAGGGACAGACACCACAGAAAATAGATAGAATAATGGATGTTATTCATCAGTCACTCTGAGCAGTCCATGTGCAAGCTCACAGACTGATATGTATACACTTCTCCTATCTATTTTCTGTGGTGTCTGTCCCTTGTCATGCTTTGTGCCCATTTTATCTTCTCTTTTTTTAGTTTCTGACATGTTTCGTCTAAGAGAGGGTTTGTAAAATATATATATTTTCATGTTCAGTATTGGGGGGGGGGGGGAAAGCACCGGCGCCTAATAGAGTACCGGCACCTCTTTTGGCCCACTTAAAGCACTGCACGTGGTCACCCTACCCCCACGCCGGGCATGCGAGAACAGTAGGCGAACAGGAAGTGGTTAAAGAGGAGTTCCAGTCTCCTGTGTAAAATTTAAAAGTCAGCAGCTACAAAAAGTGTAGCTTCACAGCCGGGTGCCCACTGCACATGTACAAGCCACGCTGCGCATTGTGAGACCTGTCACGTGTCCCCAGGCCCGGACTGGGACAAAAAATAGGTCCGGGCATTTTAGGCTGAGCAGCCCATTTTTTTTTAATACAAATCAGGGAAGCATGACATGTTTGTTATTTAATCAAAAGAGGGTGAGGTGGGTGCAGAGGGTGGGGTGGGTGCAGGGTGTACAGGGTGAAGTGGGTGTAGGGTGCACAGGGTGAGGTGGGTGCAGAGGGTGAGATGGGTGCAGGGTGCAGAGGGTGAGGTGGGTGCAGAGGGTGGGGTGGGTGCAGAGGGTGAGGTGGGTGCAGAGGATGGGGTGCGTGCAGAGGGTGAGGTGGGTACAGAGGGTGGGTGCAGGGTGCACAGGGTGAAGTGGGTGCAGGGTGCACAGGGTGAGGTGGGTGCAGAGGGTGAGGTGGGTGCAGAGGGTGGGGTGGGTGCAGAGGGTGGGTGCAGAGGGTGAGGTGGGTGCAGAGGTTGGGGTGGGTGCAGAGGGTGGGGTGGGTGCAGAGGGTGGGGTGGGTGCAGAGGGTGGGTGCAGAGGGTGAGGTGGATGCAGAGGTTGGGGTGGGTGCAGAGGGTGAGGTGGGTGCAGAGGGTGGGTTCAGAGAGTGAGGTGGGTGCAGAGGGTGGGTGCAGAGGGTGGGGTGGGTGCAGAGGGTGGGTGCAGAGAGTGAGGTGGGTGCAGAGGGTAGGTGCAGAGGGTGGGTGCAGAGGGTGAGGTGGGGTGGGTGCTCCCCCCCAGATTCCAGTACAGTCAGAGCTCCACATTCAACTCCCCTCCAAGGCAAGACTCTCCTCCCACAAAGTTCCCCCCATTCAGTGGCGGAACTACCGCCATAGCGACCCACGCGGGTGCTATGGGGCCCGCAGCCGAGTGGGGCCCAGTGAGCTGTGTTGCCAACCGTCCAAAAATGAGGCACTTTTTTCCTGTCCGTGATAGGACAAGAGTGCCTGTAAAAAATAGCCGTGGCCGGGTTGGCTTTAAACTGCGCATGCGCAGTTCCGGCGCTACCCGAGTCCTGAGCTGAGCCGCCGATCCGATCCTGTATTCCAGCCCCCCCCCCAGGCCCAGGGGGTGGCCGCGGATGTGACAGAGGTGGCGCGCTGGCTACTGGCGGCGATGCGAGTGATGTCATTGCGCATCCCGCCAGGCGCGCCAACCTTTGAAAATAGTCACAAGAGGGATGGAGCAGTCTTGCCTTCTTTGGTGCCTGCGCCTGGCGGTGGTCTGTCCGGACGCCAGACAATTCAGTGACGGCACAGCACAGCACAGCCCAGCAGCTGCCCACAGTGCCCAGCTATCCACAGCACAAACGGACCAGGCCAACTTCCTTGCCTTAAGGTAATAAAGTAGCTGGTGGTGGTGGTGGCAGGACTCAGGAGGTGACGGTGGTGGTTGCAGTAGCTGGTGGGGGCAGGAGGAGTTTGTGGCAGGAGGAACTGGTGGTGGGAGCTGGTTGTGGCAGGAGGAGCTTTTGGCAGGGGCTGGTGACAGTAGCTGGTGATGGCGGCAGAAGGAGCTGGTGATGGCGGCAGAAGGAGCTGGTGATGGCAGGAGGAGCTTGTGGTGGGAGCTGGTGGTGGCAGGAGGAGCCTTTGGCAGGGGCTAGTGATGGCGGCAGGAGGAGCTGGTGATGGCGGCAGGAGGAGCTGGTGATGGCGGCAGGAGGAGCTGGTGATGGTGGCAGAAGGAGCTGGTGATGGTGGCAGAAGAAGCTGGTGGCAGAAGGAGCTGGTGATGGTGGTAGAAGGAGCTGGTGGTGGCAGGAGGAGCTTGTGGCAGGAGCTGGTGGTGGGGGCAGGAGGTGGCAGGAGGGCTGGTGGGGGCAGGAGGAGTTTGTGGCAGGAGGAGCTGGTGGTACGAGCTGGTTGTGGCAGGAGGAGCTTTTGGCAGGGGCTGGTGATGGCGGCAGAAGGAGCTGGTGATGGCGGCAGAAGGAGCTGGTGATGGCGGCAGAAGGAGCTGGTGATGGCAGCAGAAGGAGCTGGTGATGGTGGTAGAAGGAGTTGGTGGTGGCAGGAGGAGCTTGTGGCAGGAGCTGGCAGAAGGAGCTGGTGGTGGCAGGAGGAGCCTTTGGCAGGGGCTGGTGATGGCGGCAGGAGGAGCTGGTGATGGCGGTAGAAGGAGTTGGTTGTGGCAGGAGCTGGCAGAAGGAGCTGGTGGTGGGAGCTGGTGGTGGCAGGAGGAGCCTTTGGCAGGGGCTGGTGATGGCGGCAGGAGGAGCTGGTGATGGTGGCAGGAGGAGCTGGTGATGGTGGCAGGGGGAGCTGGTAATGGCGGCAGAAGGAGCTGGTGATGGCGGCAGAAGGAGCTGGTGATGGCAGCAGAAGGAGCTGGTGGTGGCAGGAGGAGCTTGTGGCAGGAGCTGGCAGAAGGAGCTGGTGGTGGGGGCAGGAGGTGGCAGGAGGGCTGGTGGGGGCAAGAGGAGTTTGTGGCAGGAGGAGCTGGTGGTGGGAGCTGGTTGTGGCAGGAGGAGCTTTTGGCCAGGGCTGGAAACAGTGGCAGGAGCTGGTGATGGCGGCAGGAGGATCTGGTGATGGAGGCAGAAGGAGCTGGTGATGGCGGCAGAAGGAGCTGGTGGCAGAAGGTGCTGGTGATGGTGGTAGAAGGAGCTGGTGGTGGCAGGAGGAGCTTGTGGCAGGAGCTGGCAGAAGGAGCTGGTGGTGGGAGCAGGAGGTGGCAGGAGCTGGTGGAGGCAGGAGGAGATAAGGGGGGCAGGAGGTGAGGGTGAACAAAAACTATTTTTATATTGAAAATAACAGAAAGATGTTTTTTAACCTTTAATATCTACCTTAAATCGCATTGCTATTTGGATAGTGTACTTGTTTGTAGCTTAAATACTAAAATGTGCACTTAAAACTGTAATTTTGTAAAATGCCAGTAAAAATTTGGCTGTGCCAGTAAATTTTGTGTGTCGTGCCAGTAAATTTCAATCTGGTAGGTTGGCAACACTGCCGGTGAGGATGAAGAACAAGCCCCGAGTGTTTGCCGCATCCGAGTACATTGTTAGCCCCGAGCGTCTGGGAGTCAGGACCATCTGATGCCGAAAGTTGCAAAGTCCGGCCGAGTGCCGTTAGCGCCGAGTGTTACCGAGTATGGCCGAGTGCCGTACTCGGCGCTGGCGGCACTCGGCCACTTTCGGCATCAGATGGTCCTGACTTCCGAGACGCTCGGGGCTAAAAATGTGCTCGGATGCTGCCCCGCCTTCTGGAGTCTGCAGCGCCAATGGCGGGACGTGTGACGTCCATCATAAGCGCTGCAGGCTCCACGACGGGAATTACAATTCAGCCGCCGCACGGCTCTCCTCGGCTCCTCTGACTGCCAGTGCCTGCCCTGCTGTGACCGCACACCAACTTAAGGCTGAGGCTGCTAAGGTAGGTGACTCAGTGTGCTGTGGAGAGCCCTTACTGATCTTCAGTTGACCTAAATGAACATAAAAGCTGCAATACTGATCACAATAAGAAATTGTTGTTCACAGAATTACAGGTTTGTGATTAGATTGCTAACATTGCCAGTTTGATGTATCCGTAAGGTGTCCTGTGGGGGGAGAAAACCCCTGTATTCGAGTGAGAATTTTTATTTTTGTCCTTGTAGAAAAAATGGCAAAAAAAAAAAAATCAGCAGTAATAGCAATAGTGGCAATGGTAAACGTCATACATTTATCTCTCTACAAACGTATTGAAGATTTCAAATACTGTGTCATTCCCACTATGTGAATCACATGTACGGTATTTGTCAGGATTTACTGAAGTATGCTAGCCTAGTCATTTTAACCACTTCAGCCCCAGAAGAATCCCCCCTTCCTGACCAGAGCACGTTTTGCGATTCGGCACTGCGTCGCTTTAACTGACAATTGTGCAGTCGTGGGACGTTGCACCCAAACAATTTTTTTCTTTTTTTATTTATTATATGGTTATTTACATTTTTGTTTTGCTGTTCAAAATTAATATAAGCTGTTGCTTGGGTACTTTGCCACATGAGTGTAGTAATGTGTTGTTCAATGGCATTAGTTCATTTTTTTTTGGAGGGGGGGGGGCCCCATACAACATTTTGCTATGGGGCCCTGTGATTTCTAGTTACGCCCCTGCCCCCATTCCAGTGCAAAGTTTTCCTCATTCTACTCACAGTGCTCCAGATGCACCTTTCCGACATCAGGCAGAAGGGGACTCCTCCAGGCAGCTCCTCCCCCTTCATAGTCACCTGACCCCTTCACTTCCGCACCCCCGAGCTGATTAGTCAGTCGGACGGCCACGGAGCTGGCCGTGCTGAGGCCGGCTGAGTGGCCCTGACTCACAGAGCAGCCACGACTCACGGAGCAGCCCAGATGCCGCAGCCTTTGGAGTAGGCATTGGGGACCCCGGCCAGAAGGACATGGATGCGGCCCTCCCCGCGGAGCCGGCCGCAGAGAGGCTGGCAGGGGGTGAGCAGGGCCGGCTCAAGCATCTGCCAAATCAGGCCCGAAATTGACACGTGGCCCAGCTGCCCCGGCCCACCGGACATATGCCCGGTGTGCCCTATGGCCAGTCCGGGCCTGCGTGTCCCAGAAGACTTCGGGGAGGGAGGGGGAGAAGAACTTCCACTTCAGAACTGGGAGTGGGTACCTGTCAAAATTGGGCTACATGTGGCCCTTAGGCATTTATAGGGAAGCCCCCTGGCCCTTAGCACCTAGACGCTACTTCGATGTCCACCGGGCACCCGTGATCGCTCCTGACAGAGACAGAAGGGAGATCTGCCAATGTAAACAGACAGATCTCCATTCTCTCAGGTGAGGAGACAGATCTGTTGTTCCCAATGCTTAGGAACAGCGATCACTCTCCTCCTCCAGGCAGTACCCCCCCCCCCACAGTTAGAAACACCTCCCTAGGGAACACATTTAACCCCTTGATCACCCTCTAGTGTTCACCCTTTCCCTGCCAGTGACATTTATACAGTGATCAGTGACTATTTTTAGCTCTGGAAAAAAAACGCAGATTGCGCCATTCCAAGTAAAAAAATAATAAAAAATGCCATAAATCTATCCCCTATTTTGTAGACGCTATAACATTTGTTCAAACCAATCAATATACGCTTATTTAAACAAAAATATGTAGAAGAATACATGTTGGCCTAAACTGATGAAGAAATTAATTTTTTTGAAAATGTTTTATAGCAGAAAGTAAAAAATATTATAAAAAAAAAAATCTATCCCATGTTTTGTAGACGCTATGGCCCAGATTCTCAAAGGACTTACGACGGCGCAGCGCCATGTATGCCGTCGTAAGTCCTAATCTGACCCGTCGTATCTTTGCGTCTGATTCTTAGAATCAGTTACGCATAGATATCCATTAGATCCGACAGGCGTAAGGCTCTTACGCCGTCGGATCTAAACTGCATTTTTTTTCACCGCTAGGTGGCGCTTCCGTCGAATTCCGTGTCGAGTATGCAAATTAGCTAGATACGCGAATTTCCTAACGTACGCGCGGCCGACGCAGTAAAGTTACGACGTTTACGTTAGGCTTTTCCCGGCGTAATGTTGCCCCTGCTATATGGTGGCATAAGTGTGGCGCAACAATGTTAAGTATGGCCGTCGTTCCCACGTCGAAATTTGAAAAAGTTACGTCGTTTGCGTAAGTCGTCCGTGAATGGGGCTGGACGTCATTTGCGTTCACGTCGAAACCAATGACGTCCTTGCGGCGTACTTTCGAGCAATGCACACTGGGAAATTCCACAGACGGCGCATTGCGCCATTCCGAAAAAACTTCAATCACGTCGGGTCACAGTAGTTTTTCATAAAACACGCCCCCCTGATCCAAATTTGAATTAGGCGGGCTTACGCCAGCCAAATTATGCTACGCCGCCGCAACTTACGGAGCAAGTGCTTTGAGAATACAGGGCCAGATTCACGTAGAATCGCGACGGCGTAACGTATCCTAGATACGTTACACCGCCGCAATTTTTCATCGCAAGTGCCTGATTCACCAAGCACTTGCGATGAAAACCTACGCCGGCGGCCTCCGGCGCAAGGCGGGCCAATTCAAATGGGCGTGTGCCATTTAAATTAAGCTCGCTCTCGTGCCGGACGTACCGCGCATGCTCCGTTTCCGAACTCCCGCCATGCTTTGCGCGAAGTGACATAATTTTTTTGAATGGCGACACGCGTAGCGTATTTCCGTATTCCCGGACGGCTTACGCAAACGACGTTATTTTTTTAATTTCGACGCGGGAACGACGGCCATACTTTACACAGCAATACGATTGCTGTGTAAAGTTAAGGCACCAAAAAAACGACTAACTTTGCGACGGGAAACTAGAATAGCGGCGACGTAGCGAACGTGAAAAACCGTTGGGGATCGCCGTAACTCCTAATTTGCATACCCGACGCTGGTTTACGACGCAAACTCCCCCCAGCGGCGGCCGAGGTATTGCATCCTAAGATCCGACAGTGTAAAACAATTACACCTGGCGGATCTTATGGCTATCTATGCGTAACTGGTTCTATGAATCAGCCGCATAGATAGAAACAGAGATACGACGGAGTATCAGGAGAAACGCCGTCGTATCTCATTTGTAAATCTGGCCCACAGCACTTGCCCGTCTAAGTTGCGGAGGCGTAACGTAAATCGGATCCGTTACGCCCGGGCAAAGATACGCCGTTCTACAAGAATCTGGCCCTATAACTTCTGTTCAAACCAATCAATATACACTTATTGCGATTTTTTTTTTTTTACCAAAAATATGTAGAAGAATACATGTTGGCCTAAACTAATGAAGACATTTTTTTGGGGATATTTATTACAGAAAAAGGTAAAAAATATTGTTTGTTTTTTTCAGAAATGTTGCTGTTTTTTTGGTTAATAGCGCAGAAGGTGATTAACCACTTTAGCCCCGGACTATTTTGGTGGTCAATGACTGGGCCACTTTTTGCGATTCGGCACTGCGTCGTTTTAACTGACAATTGCGCGGTCGTGCGACGTGGTTCCCGAAAAAAATGTATGTCATTTTTTTCCCACAAATAGAGCTTTCATTTGGTGGTATTTGATCACCTCTGCGGGTTTTTTTTTTTTTTTTCCGCTATAAACCAAAAAATAACGACAATTTTGAAAAAAAAGCCATATTTTTTACTTTTTGCTATAATAAATATCCCCCAAAAAATATACAACATTTTTTTTTTCTTCAGTTTAGGCCGATACGTATTCTTCTACATATTTTTGGTAAAAAAAAAAAAAAATGTATGGCATTTTTATTAACCACTTCGTTACCGGGCCTATTTTGGCACTTCTCTCCTTCATGTAAAAATCACAATTTTTTTGCTAGAAAATTAATCAGAACCCCCAAACATTATATATTTTTTTTTAGCAGACACCCTAGGGAATAAAATGGTGGTCATTGCAACTTTTTTTCTCGCATGGTATTTGCGCAATCATTTTTCAAACGTCTTTTTTTAGGGAAAAAAACAGTTTCATGAATTAAAAAATAACAAAACAGTAAAGTTAGCCCAATTTTTTTGTATAATGTGAAAGACGATGTTACGCCGAGTAAATAGATACCTAACATGTCACGCTTTAAAATTGCGCACACTCATGGAATGGCGCCAAACTTCGGTATTTAAAAATCTCCATATGCAACGCTTAAATTTTTTTTTACAGGTTACTATTTTTGAGTTACAGAGTAGGTCTAGTGCTAGAATTGTTGCACACGCTTTAACGCACGCGATGATACCTCACATGTGGGGTTTGAACGGTGTTTACATATGTGGGCGGGACTTGCATGTGCGTTCGCTTCTGCACGCGACCGACCGAGACAGGGGCGTTTAAAAATTTTTTTTTTATTATTTTATTTTATTTTTTTACTTCATTTTTTAATTTTTACACTTTTTTTTACATTTTTTTTTTTTGATCACTTTTATTCCTATTACAAGGAATGTAAACATCCCTTGTAATAGGAATCAGTGTGACAGGTCCTCTTTATGGAGAGAGGCGGGGTCAATAAGACCCTCACATCTCTCCTCCAGGCTTACAAGCATGAAATCGGTGAAAAAAATGTCACCGATTACATGCCGACAGCCGCGATAGCGGCTTTGTTTACTTCCGGGTACCGGGCGTGACGTCATAACGTCGCGCTCGGCCCTCCGACGGTCATAGAGATGACTGTGACCGTCTGGTCACCAGTCATCTCTATGGTTCACTAACGAGCGCCGGCCGATTCGCTCTCCGGGCCCCTGATGGCACCGGAGAGCCCGGAGAAGCACCGGATGGCGGCGGGAGGGGGGGGACGTCCCCTCCCGCTGCCTAGAAGAACGATCGAGCGGCGGAACCGCCGCTTTGATCGTTCTTCTGGTGCACAGAATCGCCAGCTGAAGACAGCGATATCTGAATGATGCCTGCAGCTGCACCCATCATTCAGATATCACCGCACAAAGCCGAGGACGTCCCAGGACGTCCTACGGATCTGAAGTGGTTAATAATTATTTTTTAATAGTAATGGCGGCGATTAGCGATTTTTATCGTGACTGAGACATTATGGCGGACACATCGGACACTTTTGACACCATTTTGGGACCATTGTCATTTATACAGCGATCAGTGCTATAAAAATGCACTGATTACTGTATAAATGACACTGGCAGGGAAGGGGTTAACCACTAGGGGGTGCTGCAGGGGTTAAGTGTTCAATAGAGAGTGATTCTTACTGCTAGGGGGCGTGGCTACACGTGACACGTCACTGATGACCGTTCCCGATCACGGGAGAACGGTCATCAGTGACAGTGTCACTAGGCAGAATAGGGGAATGCCTTGTTTACAAAGGCATTCCCCTGTTCTGCCCTTGCCGACCGCAATCACGAGACTCCCGGTAATATCAAGTTCCCGAGACCCGCAGCCGCACTCACGAGGCACACGCGCCCACTGGGGCGGCAGATTTAAAGCGACGTACCTGTAGGCCAATCTGGCTGCCCGTGCCATTCTGTCGACGTAAATAGTTGTGCGGCGGTCGGCAAGTGGTTAAATACCACCAAAAGAAAGCTCTATTTGTGGGAAAACAAGGGCGCAAATTTTGTTTGGGTACAATGTCACGCGTCCGCGCAATTGTCAGCTAAAGCAACGCGGTGCCGAATTGTAAAAAGTGCTCTGGTCAGGAAGGGGGTAAAATCTTCCGGGGCTGACGTGGTTAAAGTAGCCGAGTGCTAAATAGCAAAAACAAAATGGCCTGGTCATAAAGGGGGTAAAATCCTCCGGAGCTGAAGTGGTTAATTTGCATGAACTGTTAAACTTTCAGGGATGTCTGGAGTTCTCCTCCCTTTTTCTGGTCCTATCAGTAAAATATGAGCAATTGCTTTGAAAGACGGGGAGTGGATCTCTGAAACGCTTGTTCGGAAAAAAAAAAGTAACACAAAAAAAAAGGAAAAACTGTTCCTGTACAATACTCTGCGAAGATGGTCTGTCTGTCAGTCTGTCTTTCTGCCTGTCTGTCTTTCTGTTTGTCTGCCTGTCTTTCTTTCTTTCTGTCTGTCTGTCTTTCTGCCTGTCTGTCTTTCTTTCTGTCTTTCTGCCTGCCTGTCTGTCTGTCTGCCTGTGTGCCTGTCTGTCTGTCTTTCTGCCTGTTTTTCTGTCTTTCTGCCTGTCTGCCTGCCTGTCTGTCTTTCTGTCTTTCTGTCTGTCTTTCTGTCTGTCTTTCTGCCTGCCTGCCTGTCTGTCTTTCTGCCTGTCTGTCTTTCTTTCTGTCTGTCTGTCTTTCTTTCTGCCTGTCTTTCTTTCTTTCTTTCTGTCTGTCTGTCTTTCTTTCTGTCTGTCTGCCTGTCTTTCTTTATTTCTTTCTGTCTGTCTTTCTGTCTGTCTGTCTTTCTTTCTGTCTGTCTTTCTTTCTTTCTTTCTGTCTGTCTTTCTGTCTGTCTGCCTGTCTTTCTTTCTTTCTTTCTGTCTGTCTGCCTGTCTTTCTTTCTGTCTGTCTTTCTTTCTGTCTGTCTTTCTGCCTGCCTGTCTTTCTGTCTGTCTGTCTTTCTGTCTGTCTGTCTTTCTGTTTGTCTGTCTTTCTGCCTGCCTGCCTGTCTTTCTTTCTTTCTGTCTGTCTGTCTTTCTGCCTGTCTGTCTTTCTTTCTGTCTTTCTGCCTGCCTGTCTGTCTGTCTGCCTGTGTGCCTGTCTGTCTGTCTTTCTGCCTGTTTTTCTGTCTTTCTGCCTGTCTGCCTGCCTGTCTGTCTTTCTGTCTTTCTGTCTGTCTTTCTGTCTGTCTTTCTGCCTGCCTGCCTGTCTGTCTTTCTGCCTGTCTGTCTGTCTTTCTTTCTGTCTGTCTGTCTTTCTTTCTGCCTGTCTTTCTTTCTTTCTTTCTGTCTGTCTGTCTTTCTTTCTGTCTGTCTGCCTGTCTTTCTTTATTTCTTTCTGTCTGTCTTTCTGTCTGTCTGTCTTTCTTTCTGTCTGTCTTTCTTTCTTTCTTTCTTTCTGTCTGTCTTTCTGTCTGTCTGCCTGTCTTTCTTTCTTTCTTTCTGTCTGTCTGCCTGTCTTTCTTTCTGTCTGTCTTTCTTTCTGTCTGTCTTTCTGTCTGTCTTTCTTTCTTTCTGTCTGTCTTTCTGTCTGTCTTTCTGTCTGTCTGTCGTTCTGCCTGTCTGTCTGTCTTTCTTTCTTTCTTTCTGTCTGTCTGTCTTTCTGTCTTTCTGCCTGTCTGTCTTTCTGTCTTTCTTTCTTTCTTTCTTTCTTTCTTTCTTTCTGTCTGTCGGCCTGTCTGTCTTTATGTCTGTTTTTCTGTCAGTCTGTCTGTCTTTCTGCCTGCCTGTCTGTCTTTCTGTCTTTCTGCCTGTCTGTCTTTCTTTCTGCCTGTCTGTCTGTCTTTTTGTCTGTCTGTCTTTCTGTCTGTCTTTTGGCCTGTCTGCCTTTCTGTCTGTATGTCTTTCTGTCTGTCTGTCTGCCTTTCTGTCTGTCTGTCTGCCTTTCTGTCTGTCTGTCTGCCTTTCTGTCTGTCTTTCTGCCTGTCTGTCTGTCTTTATGTCTGTCTTTCTGTCTTTCGTTCTGTCTGTCTGTCTGTTTTTTTGTCTTTCTTTCTGCCTGTCTGTCTTTCTGCCTGTCTGTCTTTCTGTCTGTCTGTCTTTATGTCTGTCTGTCTGTCTGTCTGCATGTCTGTCTTTCTTTCTTTCAGTCTGTCTATCTTTCTGTCTGTCTTTCTGTCTGTCTTTCTGTCTGTCTTTCTGCCTGTCTGTCTGTCTTTATATCTGTCTTTCTGTCTTTCGTTCTGTCTGTCTGTCTTTCTGTCTGTTTTTTTTGTCTTTCTGCCTGTCTGTCTTTCTGTCTGTCTTTCTGCCTGTCTGTCTTTCTGTCTGTCTTTCTGCCTGTCTGTCTTTCTGCCTGTCTTTCTGCCTGTCTGTCTTTCTGCCTGTCTGTCTTTCTGTCTGTCTGTCTGTCTTTATGTCTGTCTGTCTGCCTTTCTGTCTTACGTTCTTTCAGTCTGTCTATCTTTCTGTCTGTCTGTCTGTCTGTCTGCCTTTCTGTCTGTCTGTCTGTCTTTCTTTCTGTATCTACATTTGAAGATCTTGGATAACTGATAATATCTGCAGGTGAAGAGTAAAAAGCCCTGAAATCGTTCTGCAGACGGAGTGTTCTGGCGCCCCCTGGTGTTCCCAGTACATATTACAGAGCAGAGGATCTGCTGGCTTCCAGCCCTCCCCAGTGATATTTAATGAAAACTTACTGGATGAATTTTTTAATTTTTTATTGAATGAATGAAAAATATATTTTGTATAGCAACAGCGATGCAATGACATGATCTGCAGGTCTGGAGAAGTGAGAAAACATCCCCAGACCCCTTAGATCAAGAATACTCGTCTTGTACCGATACTTGCGCTAAAGGACTCGCCGATACCGATTTCCCATATCTTTGCGCATGCGATTTGAGCCATACAAAAGGAATGGTCTCAAATCGCACTTCAAAGGTGCATGCGATTTTTAACAGGAATCGCACCGCATTCCTCATCAGCAATTGCGCCGATATCTAAAACCGATACCTTTTGCAGAGCGGTTTGAACCCACACACAAAATGAATGGGTTCAATTCGCACTGCAAAGAATAAATGAAAGTATGGCATGCGATTTACATTGAAATACGGTGTGATTCCTGTCCGAATCGCATGCGTCTTCCCCGCACCGCTCCTGGGGATTGTCACTATGACAATCCTGGGTTCATACAGGAGCGGTGCGGGAAACCACATGCGATTCGGACAGGAATCACACTGTATTTCAATGTAAATCGCATGCCATACTTTCATTCTTTGCAGTGCAAATTAACCGCTTGCCGACTGCGGCACGAACATTTACGTTTGGCAGAAAGGCACGACGGCGCAAAGGGACGTACCTGCCCCTGCCGCAAGATCCGTGACTGTGCCCACAGGACCCGCGGTCTCGATGTCCACCGGTGTCCCGCAATCGTGTCTCGAAGCGCCAGGACAAGGGGATGCCTGTGTAAACAAGGCATCTCCCTGTACTGCCTAGTGACAGGACAGTGATCTACTGCTCCCTGTCATCAGTGATCAGTATCGTGTCACTGGTAGCTCCTCCCCCTCACAGTTAGAATCACTCCCTAGGACACCCTTAACCCCTTCCTCGCCCCCTAGTGGTTAACCCCTTTCCTGCCAGTGTCATTTACACAGCAATCGGTGCATTTTTATAGCACTGATTGCTGTAAAAATGACAATGGTCCCAAAATAGTGTCACAAGTGTCCGCCATAATGTCGCAGTCACAATAAAAATCGCTGATCGCCGCCATTACTAGTAAAAAAAATATTTTAAAAAATGCCATAAATCTATCCCCTATTTTGTAGACACTATGGGGCAGATTCACATAGAAATAGATCGGCGCAGTGTATCAGAGATACGCTACGCCGCTGTAACTTACTTTTGGCCGGCTCGAATCCTGGAAGAATTTGTGCCGTAAGTTACGGCGGCGTAGTGTATCTCTGGCGGCGGAATTCAAATTGGCAATTAGGGGGCGTGTTTCATTTAACGTACGTTCGTGAATCGGCGTATCTCCCTAATTTGCATATTTGAATTGAAAATCAATGGGAACGCTGCATGCGTCCAGCGTAAATATGCGCCCACTCTACGCCGGCGTAGGCAAGTTACGCCGGCGGGATGAAGCCTGTTTTTAGGCGTATCTTAGTTTTGTGGGTTCCGGCGCACAGATACGAAGGCGCATATTTGCACTTACGCGGCGTATCTGGAGATACGTCGGCGCAAGTGCTTTTGTGAATCCGGGCCTATAACTTTTGCGCAAACCAATCAATAAACGCTTATTGTGATTTTTTTTTTTTTTTTACCAAAAATATGTAGAAGAATACGTATCGGCCTAAACTGAGGAAAAATTTGTTTTTTATATATCTTTTTTGGGGGATATTTATTATAGCAAAAAGTAAAAAAATATTGAATTTTTTTCAAAATTGTCGCTTTATTTTTGTTTATCGCGCAAAAAATAAAAACCGCAGAGGTGATCAAATACCACCAAAAGAAAGCTCTATTTGTGGGGGGAAAAAGGACCGCGCAATTGTCAGTTAAAGCGACGCAGTGCCGAATCGCAAAAAAGGGCCTCCATACCCTCTTGTCTCGAATTGTATTGGAACTGTTTTGTCTCCCTTTGGGGATGTTTACATGTATGGCTTTGCTTGCTGCTGAGGGGTATTTGATAGTCAGCTTAGATGGGTAGCACAATGGCAAAGTGGTTAGCGCTTCCACTATAGAGAGGGGGTAAGCTTTTATTGCCTGAAAATCGCTCTGTCTTATGACTGCATTCTACTTGCTTCAACTTTAAAACGCAGTAACCTCCAACTCTGCTGATCCCCTGCTCATTAGTAACCCCCAACTCTTCTGATGCCCCACACAGTAGTAACCTCCAGTTCTGCTGATCCCCTGCTCATTAGTAATCCCCAACTCTTCTGATGCCCCACTTATTAGTAACCTCCAGCTCTGCTGATCCCCTGCTCATTAGTAACCCCCAACTCTTCTGATGCCCCACTTATTAGTAACCTCCAGCTCTGCTGATCCCCTGCTCATTAGTAACCCCCAACTCTTCTGATGCCCCACTTATTAGTAACCTCCAGCTCTGCTGATCCCCTGCTCATTAATAATCCCCAACTCTGCTGATCCCCCATTCAGTAGTAACCCCCTGCTCCACTTATCCCCCCCCCCCCCCACTCAGTAGTAGCCTCCTACTTTGCTAATTCTCCACTTAGTGGTATTCTGATGCCCCACTCAGTAGTAACCTCCAGCTCTGCTGATCCCCTGCTCATTAGTAACCCCCAACTCTGCTGATCTCCTCATTAGTAACCCCCAACTCTGATGATCTCCTGCTCATTAGTAACCCCCAACTCTGTTAATCCCCCATTCAGCAGTAACCCCCAGCTCTGCTAATCTTCTGCTCATTAGTAACCCTCAGCTCTGCTGATCTCCTGCTCATTAGTAACCCCCAACTCTGCTGATCTCCTGCTCATTAGTAACCCCCAACTCTGCTTATCCCCCATTCAGTAGTAACCCCCAACTCTGCTGATCTCCTGCTCATTAGTAACCCCCAACTCTGCTAATCCCCAATTCAGTAGTAACCCCCAACTCTGCTAATCCCCCATTCAGTAGTAACCCCCTACTTTGCTAATTCTCCACTCAGTGGTACCCCCAGTGCTTCTGATGGCCCACTCAGTAGTAACCACCAGCTCTGCTGATCTCCTGCTCATTAGTAACTCCCAACTCGGTTAATCCCCCATTCAATACTAACCCCTAGCTCTGCTGATCTCCTGCTCTTTAGTAACCCCCATCTCTGCTGATCTCCTGCTCATTAGTAGCCCCAAACTCTGCTAATCCCCTATTCAGTAGTAACCCCCTACTTTGCTAATTCTCCACTCAGTGGTACCCCCAGTGCTTCTGATGGCCCACTCAGTGGTAACCCCCAGCTCTGCTGATCTCCTGCTCACTAGCAACCCCCAACTCTGCTAATCCCCCATTCAATAGTACCCCCCAGCTCTGCTGATCCTCTCACTTTAGTAGTAACCCCCAGCTCTGCTGATTCTTCTCTCTCTCCAGTCCCCTCTCACCTCCCGCTATATTGCTCCCAAGCCTCACCCCACGTGTGACATTCCTTGTGTGACCAAGCAAGGGTCACACAAGGAGTTCCCCCATGGGGTGGGTTCTTTGGGGTACGTCAGGCATTGAATGGGGTCAGTCACTAACCCTTGCACGGGGTAATATTTCATCCAAAGGCATACTCACCAGTGCCTGGGGACCAGGTAGGAGTAACCGGTCATGTGAAAAGTCAAACATTAAGGCGGCCTCCTGGTTCCATGATGAGCCACGTGTGTGCCAGTGGCCAAGAACTCGATGGTCACTCTGACAGAGCTCCGGCGTTTCTCTGTGGAGAGAGGAGAACCTTCCAGAAGAACCACCATCTATGCAGCTCTCCACCAATCAGGCCTGTATGATAGAGTGGCCAGACGGTACCACTCCTCAGTAAAAGGCACATGACGGCCCACCTGGGGTTTGCTAAAAGACACCTGAAGGAGACTCAGACCATGAGAAACAAAATTCTCTGTTCTGATGAAACAAAGATTGAGCTCTTTAGTCTGAATGTCAAGTGTCATCTCTGGAGGAAACCAGGCACTGCTCATCACCTGGCCAATACCATCCCTACTGTGAAGCATGGTGGTGGCATCATCATGCCGTGGGGATGTTTTTCAGCGGCAGGAACTGGTGGACTAGTCAGGATCGAGGGAAAGATGAATGTAGCAATGTATAGAGACATCCTTGATGAAATCCTTCTCCAGAGCGCTCTGGACCTCAGACTGGGGCAAAGGTTCATCTTGCAACAGGACAACGACCTTAATCACACAGCCATGATAACAAAGGAGTGGCTACGGGACAACTCTGTGAACATACTTGAGTGTCCCACCCAGTCTAGACTTGAACCCGATTGAACATCTCTGGAGAGATCTGAAAATGGCTGTGCACCGACACTCCCCATCCAACCTGATGGAGCTTGAGAGGTCCTACAAAGAAGAATGGGAGAAACTGCCAAAAAATAGGTGTGCCGAGCTTGTAGCATCATACTCAGAAAGACTTGAGGGTGTAATTGGTGCCAAAGGGGCTTCACCAAAGTATTAAGCAAAGGCTGTGATACTTATGTACATGGGAGGAGTCTGTGATACTTATGTACATGGGAGGAGCCTGTGATACTTATGTACATGGGAGGAGCCTGTGATACTTATGTACATGGGAGGAGCCTGTGATACTTATGTACATGGGAGAAGCCTGTGATACTTATGTACATGGGAGGAGCCTGTGATACTTATGTACATGGGAGGAGGCTGTGATACTTATGTACATGGGAGGAGTTTGTGATACTTATGTACAAGGGAGGAGCCTGTGATATTTATGTACATGGGAGGAGTTTGTGATACTTATGTACAAGGGAGGAGCATGTGATACTTATGTACATGGGAGGAGTTTGTGATACTTATATACAAGGGAGGAGCCTGTGATTCTTATGTACATGGGAGGAGCCTGTGATACTTATGTACATGGGAGGAGCCTGTGATACTTATGTACATGGGAGGAGCCTGTGATACTTATGTACATGGGAGGAGTCTGTGATAATTATGTACATGGGAGGAGCCTGTGATACTTATGTACATGGGAGGAGCCTGTGATACTTATGTACATGGGAGGAGTTTGTGATACTTATGTACAAGGGAGGAGCATGTGATACTTATGTACATGGGAGGAGTTTGTGATACTTATGTACAAGGGAGGAGTCTGTGATACTTATGTACATGGGAGGAGTTTGTGATACTTATGTACAAGGGAGGAGCATGTGATACTTATGTACATGGGAGGAGTTTGTGATACTTATGTACAAGGGAGGAGCATGTGATACTTATATACATGGGAGGAGCCTGTGATATTTATGTACATGGTAGGAGCCTGTGATACTTATGTACATGGGAGGAGCCTGTGATACTTATGTACATGGGAGGAGCCTGTGATACTTATGTACATGGGAGAAGCCTGTGATACTTATGTACATGGGAGGAGTTTGTGATACTTATGTACAAGGGAGGAGCATGTGATACTTATGTACATGGGAGGAGTTTGTGATACTTATGTACAAGGGAGGAGCATGTGATACTTATGTACATGGGAGGAGTTTGTGATACTTATGTACAAGGGAGGAGCATGTGATACTTATGTACATGGGAGGAGCCTGTGATATTTATGTACATGGTAGGAGCCTGTGATACTTATGTACATGGGAGGAGCCTGTGATACTTATGTACTTGGGAGGAGCCTGTGATATTTATGTACATGGTAGGAGCCTGTGATACTTATGTACATGGGAGGAGCCTGTGATACTTATGTACATGGGAGGAGCCTGTGATACTTATGTACATGGGAGGAGCCTGTGATACTTATGTACATGGGAGGAGCCTGTGATACTTATGTACATGGGAGGAGCCTGTGATACTTATGTACATGGGAGGAGTCTGTGATAATTATGTACATGGGAGGAGCCTGTGATACTTATGTACATGGGAGGAGCCTGTGATACTTATGTACATGGGAGGAGCCTGTGATACTTATATACATGGGAGGAGCCTACGATACTTATGTACATGGGAGGAGCCTGTGATACTTATGTACATGGGAGGAGCCTGTGATACTTATGTACATGGGAGGAGCCTGTGATACTTATGTACATGGGAGGAGCCTGTGATACTTATGTACATGGGAGGAGCCTGTGATACTTATATACATGGGAGGAGCCTACGATACTTATGTACATGGGAGGAGCCTGTGATACTTATGTACATGGGATTTTTTTTGTTTTTTATTTTTAATAAATTTGCAAAGATTTCAAACAAACTTCTTTCACGTTGTCATTATGGGGAATTGTTTGCAGAATTTTTAGGAAAATAATGAATTTAATCCATTTTGGAATATATAACAAAATGTGGAAAAAGTGAAGCGCTGCGAATACTTTCCTGGATGCACTGTAAATTGAAAAGCCTTCTGACACCAAGGCTGAGACGCCGGCGTTACTGTAATCCCTCCAATCGAGGGATGAAGTTCCCGGCATTCTTCTGCGGCGGTGAGGCAGTTAATGTTCCTGGCAGAGATCACACCGGTGTTGTGGGAATGGCGCTTGCCTGGCACAGCTGTCATTTGACTTGTACAACCTCCAGGTCTTTAGAAGATCAGAGGCGTTTCATTGGGGGGTGTCAGAGTTCAGCTTCAAAGCCTTTGATGTCTCCTCTTATTAAAGTTTAACTGGGAGCAGATGTATAGGCGTCCCTCTGTACCCATTCATACACGGGCCCCTCACCGGCAACGTTCCTCTACCGCTGGGCTGCTCTTTTTCCCATGCCAGTCACCAAAGAAGAGTTGTGCCAGGACGGCGCAGCCTGCGGCTCTCTGCCTGTTGTTAACCCACAACTCTCAGCGTGATCTGCAATATGGAACAGCTGGAGAGTCGTTCATGGCCAGACCTCCATCTACATAAATACGGGCAATCGAACCGGATAAGCAAGAAAATCCGCCATCGGTGATACACAAAGTTCCATCACACGTCTATCCGGGATTTCTAGATCACTAACATTTATTTCAAAGTCCTCAACCCCTTAGAAGGTAATTCCACTTTCATGGGGAATAAAATGGCAAAAAAGAATAATAATAATAATAATAATGATGATAATAATAATATAAATTGGAAGATACTGCGCAGGTCTAATATGTGAAATAGTGATGACACTATAAAAATAATGTGAAAAATAATAAAAGTGAAAATAATAAAAATAAAAAAAGGCTGCTGCAGCTTATATGTCAGATACACACAAAAATACGATTTTAAAAGGAAAAGATGCGCATACACATATAGCATACACAGTACAGTTGCGACACAAGTCATATTGTAATTGAATGTCAATAAAATTACCTTCCCTTTTCATTCATGCATTTGCTGTAATTTTCTGTAAAATGCAATTTGGCCACCAGGAGGCGTTCTGTACACAGGTGGTATACTGACCCACCCCCCCCCCCCCCGGGAAACGCATCATTTCCTGCTTGTGTGTGATTGGCTGACTGATTTTCCCAGAAGTCTGCACTGAGATACACGTCAGATTTTGGTAGACATGTGCAATTGGTTTCTTTTCCGAATATCCGAAATATCTGAATTAATGAAAACCTGTTTAACCAAAACTAATAATAACTTAACCACTTCAGCCCCCGAGGATTTGGCTGCCAAATGACCGGGTCACTTTTTGCGATTCGGCACTGCGTCGCTTTAACTGACAATGGCGCGGTCGTGCGACGTGGCTCCGAAACAAAATTGACGTCCTTTTTTCCCACAAATAGAGATTTCTTTTGATGGTATTTGATCACCTCTGCGGTTTTTTTTTTTTTTTTTTTTTTTTTGCTATAAACAAAAATAGAGCGATAATTTTGAAAAAAATTCAATATTTTTAACTTTTTGCTTTAATAAATATCCCCCAAAAATATATAAAAAAACATTTTATTTCCTCGCCGTCTAGGGTGTCAGATGAGAGTTGAGAAAAAGTTCAATGTCCACACTTTAGACTTCTTTTTCTTTGCTTTATTTGCTGAACTTGGTAAAAGAATAACATAAGTAGTTGAGGTGGAAGGGTAACAGGTAATAGGTTCAGGCATAGGCGTGCGCAGGGGGTGTGCCAGGTGTGCCTGGGCACACCCTAATCCTGAGGTTGGCAAACCGTCAATCATGATCTACCTGCCGATTGTGGGCAGGTGACAGGTAAACCGCGATCCTTCCTTGCTGAGCCTCAGAATCTGGACAAAAAGGGCAGCGTGGGTTGGGATAAAGTGGAACCGATCTGTATTTTTCTGCAGCAGCTGAAAGTTGGCTTCTCCTCCTCTCCCCGACATTCAGCTGCTACAGGAGCAAAATACAGGGGATCGGTACCAATATATGCCACTGCTGGCACCCCCCTGTCCCTATTTCATCTCCTTATCCATCCCTTGCTCCCTCCCAGGATGGATAGTGGGGAAGAGGCCAGTAAATATGTCGCACATGCATATGTGTTGGGGCCTTGAGGTGCACACCCTAATGCAATAGGCTGCGCACGCCCATGGGTTCAGGTGCACAACTTCTGTCCGGAAACTCTTCCACAGTAAGGTGACCAGATTTTTTAAATGAAATCAGGGGACATATTTTTTTTTCTTTTACTAGTAATGGCGGCAATAAGCGATTCTCTGCCCGCCGCCTCACAGCCTGTCAAGACTTACTCTCCAGGCCTCGGCTACTACTGGGCAGGGCCGGACTGGCCTACCGGGATATCGGGAAAATTCCCGGTAGGCCGCCTGCTGTCAGTCAAACTAATCAGCTGTGGGGGCCACGACGGCGGCCGGCTGGCCTCCATCGCGGCCGCACTTTGCTATTATACGCCTGCCCCATGCCTAGCTGCAGTCACTCCAGTCACCAGTGTCATGTTAATATTTACATTATGTTAATAAACAGCAGCGGCGGCCGGCCACCGGCGGGTTGCGGCCGCCATGCTCGCCGCTGCACTTTCCTTCCCGCGCTGTGTGGACTGGAGGCTGGAGCGATGATGTGTCTGAGGGAGGGGAGGAGCCGAGCAGGAGAACCGAATGATAGATGTAGTTCCATCGTCCCGTGCGGCGCCAGCACCGCCCACTATGTTTCTCCTGTGAAGGCAGAGCCGCAGAGGAGAAGAAGTGAACGGCGCCGGCCAGCCTTGGAGTTGGAGCACAAGCCACAAGGTGAACAAATAGATTTTTAATGAAAATCCATACATGCTGTTCCATTCTGTATCTCGACTCTCTCGCACCCCCCCGGGCCCCCCTCCTCTCCCTGTCACGGTCACCTACCTTTGCTGCCCCTGGAAATTGTAAACTGTCTCTATAACAATCTCAGAGAGAGGGGAGGGGGGGGAGGAGTGCACCGTGCAATGGGTGGTGTGAGAGAGAGAGAGAGATTATATGGTTTACAATTTGCAAGGTGCATCTCTCTCTCTCTCTCTCTCTCAAAGCAAACAAATTATGTTTTTTTGCCGGTAAATGGTCTGCAGCATTGCAGCCCCCCCTCTCTCCCCCCTCCCACCATTGCAGCCCCCCTCTTTCTCACCCACCAGTGCAGCCCCCCTCTCTCTCCCCCCACCATTGCAGCCCCTCTCTCTCTCTCTCCCCCACTATTGCAGCCCCCCTCTCTCTCTCCCCCACTATTGCAGCCCCCCTCTCCCCCCCACCAGTGCAGCCCCCCTCTCTCTCTCCCCCCACCATTGCAGCCCCCCTCTCTCCCCCCCACCAGTGCAGCCCCCCCTCTCCCCCACCATTGCAGCCCCCCTCTCTCCCCCCACCAGTGCAGCTCCCTCTCTCCCTCTCACCATTGCAGTTCTCTCTCCCACCATTGCAGCCCCCCTCTCTCTCCCACCATTGCAGCCCCCCTCTCTCTCTCTCCCACCATTGCAGCCCCCCCTCTCTCTCTCCCCCACCATTGCAGCCCCCCCTCTCTCCCCCACCATTGCAGCCCCCCTCACTCTTCCATATCACTGCAGCCCCCTCTCTCTCACCATTGCAGCCCCTTTCTCTCACCATTGCAGCCCCTCTCTCTCACTGTTGCAGCCCATCTCTCTCTCTCCCTCTTCCTTACTATTGCAACCCCTCTCTCACCATTGCAGCCCCCCTCTCTCTCTCTCTCTCCCACCATTGCAGCCCCCCTCTCTCTCTCTCTCTCTCTCTCTCTCTCTCCCACCATTGCAGCCCCCCTCTCTCTCTCACCATTGCAGCCCCCTCTCTCTCTCTCTCTCCCACCATTGCAGCCCCCCCTCTCTCTCCCACCATTTCAGCCCCCCCCCTCTCTCTCTCTCCCACCATTGCAGCCCCCCTCTCTCTCTCCCACCATTGCAGCCCCCCCTCTCTCTCTCCCACCATTGCAGCCCCCCTCTCTCTCACACACACACTATAGCAGCACTTTCTCTCTCTCTCTCACCATTGCAGCCCCTCTCTCTCTCTCTCTCTCTCTCTCTCTCTCTCTCTCTCTCTCTCTCTATTGCAGCCCCCTCTCTCTCTCTCTCTCTCACTATTGCAGCCCCTCTCTCCCTCCAACCATTGCAGCCTCTCTCACCATTGCAGCCCCCTCTCTCTCCCCCACCATTGCAGCCCCTCTCTCTCTCTCTCTCTCTATTGCAGCCCCTCTCTCTCTCTATTGCAGCTCATCTCTCTCACTATTGCAGCCTCTCTCTCTCACACACTATTGCAGCCCCTTTCACTCTGTCTCACCACTGCAGCCCCTCTTTCTCACCACTGCAGCCCTTCTATCGCTCATCATTGCAGCCCCTCTCTCTCTCTGTTGCAGCCTCTTTCTCTCTCTCTCTCTCTCTGTTGCAGCCTCTTTCTCTCTGTTGCAGCCTCTTTCTCTCTCTCTCTCTCTCTGTTGCAGCCTCTTTCTCTCTCTCTCTGTTGCAGCCTCTCTCTCTCACTATTGCAGCCCCTCTCTCCCTCCAACCATTGCAGCCCCCTCTCTCTCTCTTTCTCTCTCTCACCACTGCAGCCCCTCTCTCTCACTATTGCAGCCCCTTTCTCTCACCACTGCAGCCCCTCTATCTCTCATCATTGCAGCCCCTTTCTCTCTCTCTCTCTCTCTCACCCTTATAGCCCCTCTCTCACCATTGCAACCCCTCTTTCTCACCATTTCAGCCCCTCTCTCTCTCTCCCACCATTGCAGCCCCCTCTCTCTCTCCCACCAATGCAGCCCCCCTCTCTCTCTCTCCCACCATTGCAGCCCCCCTCTCTCTCACACACACTATAGCAGCACTTTCTCTCTCTCTCACCATTGCAGCCCCTCTCTCTCTCTCTCTCTATTGCAGCCCCCCCCCCCTCTCTCTCTCTCTCTCACTATTGCAGCCCCTCTCTCCCTCCAACCATTGCAGCCTCTCTCACCATTGCAGCCCCCCTCTCTCTCCCCCACCATTGCAGCCCCTCTCTCTCTCTCTATTGCAGCCCCTCTCTCTCTCTATTGCAGCTCCTCTCTCTCTCTATTGCAGCTCATCTCTCTCACTATTGCAGCCCCTTTCACTCTGTCTCACCACTGCAGCCCTTCTATCGCTCATCATTGCAGCCCCTCTCTCTCTCTCTCTTTGTTGCAGCCTCTTTCTCTCTCTCTCTCTCTCTCTCTCTCTCTCTCTCTCTGTTGCAGCCTCTCTCTCTCACTATTGCAGCCCCTCTCTCCCTCCAACCATTGCAGCCCCCCCCCTCTCTCTCTCTCTCTCTCTCTCTCTCTCTCTCTCTCTCTCACTCTCTCACTATTGCAGCCCCTTTCTCTCACCACTGCAGCCCCTCTATCTCTCATCATTGCAGCCCCTTTTTCTCTCTCTCTCTCTCTCTCTCACCCTTATAGCCCCTCTCTCTCACCATTGCAACCCCTCTTTCTCACCATTTCAGCCCCTCTCTCATGGATTTCTTTCTTTAAAAAAAAAAAAGCTAACTTTATGTATTATAATAAAATAATATACTGTAAATAATAATAAAATGTGAATGTATTTATTATAATAATAAATTAATTTTTTTTCAGGTAAAAAAATGTGCATTTATATATTTTTTGCCTGTTCTCTCTGCATTGATCTCTTGTATCATGCTTGCAGTCTCTGACATCTCTTGTTTCATGTCTGCATTCTCTGACCGTCTCTTGTATCATGTCTGCAGTCTCTGACCATCTCTTGTATCATGTCTGCATTCTCTGACCATCTCTTGTATCATGTCTGCAGTCTCTGACCATCTCTTGTATCATGTCTGCAGTCTCTGACCATCTCTTGTATCATGTCTACAGTCTCTGACCATCTCTTGTACCATGTCTGCAGTCTCTGACCATCTCTTGTATCATGTCTGCAGTCTCTGACCATCTCTTGTATCATGTCTACAGTCTCTGACCATCTCTTGTACCATGTCTGCAGTCTCTGACCATCTCTTGTATCATATCCGCAGTCTCTGACCATCTCTTGTACCATGTCTGCAGTCTCTGACCATCTCTTGTATCATGTCTGCAGTCTCTGACCATCTCTTGTATCATGTCTACAGTCTCTGACCATCTCTTGTATCATATCCGCAGTCTCTGACCATCTCTTGTATCATGTGAAGTCTGCAGTCTCTGAGGGAGTTTGGAGAGGAGTCAAGAGTGGGAGTGTCGCTGGGATGGGGATCATGGGAGAAGTCAGAGGAACCAGAGCCACCAAGCTGGAGCCGATTGACTGATCCCTGCAAGGTGCACCTAAAAGGAGGTCAGTGACAGCACCGCAAGGCCAGCCTAAAGGGGGGGGGGGGTCACTGATGTAAGGGGGAGTGAATACAATCATGTAAAGGGACACTGATTTAAAGATTTCCCCCTTATATCAGTAACCCACCCCTTACCTTAGGCTGCTTTCACATTGAGGTGTTGGGGGCGTCGGCGGTAAAGCGCTGCAATTTTTAGCGGCGCTTTACCGTTTTTTTTGCAGTGCTTTTCAGCCGCCAGTGGGCACTTTTAACCCCCGCTAGTGGCCAAAAAAGGTTAAAATCACCCCCAAAAAGCGCTGCTGCTGATTTCAATGGGCCCCACGTTCCCAGATGTCCTGGGGTCCCCCTTGATGATTGACCACTTTTAACTGGCATTTGCATATATATATAAAGCCCTATGTGATTTTTATATCTGTCTTCTGTATATATAATACACTCTTCAAATGTGCATAGTTTTCCCTTTCATGAATAAGAAAAAAATGACGTTATGCTATGTGGCTGGTATGAAATTTTTTCCAGGGCTGGTTTTTATTCCCAGTCCGGCCCTGCTACTGGGTGGGCAGCGGAGGAAGATCACTCTGCAAGGGAAGGCAAGGAGATAGGCAGGCGGCTGGCCGGGACTTGAGCCAAGGCAGAAGAACATGCGAGCGAAGCTTAATGGGCATGCGCCCGAAACTGAAGAAATATTCCCTCCCCTCCGACCAGCACATGATCATCAGAAAGGGGCACAGATAATGGAAAAAACACACCCCCCTAAGCTAGTAGGAGTGGCGGAGCGGGGGTGTGTAATTCAGATTTTTTTTTTTTATTCTGCACTGACTGTCTTTGAAATTGCCCAAGCCCCTGTTCAAATCCTAACCGGGGTACAAAACCGGGGACAGACTTGGTCCGGGGACAGTGTCCTCAATCCGGGGACTGTCCCCTGAAACTGGGGATGTCTGGTCACCCAATGCCACAGACCTTCCCACAGATGGAGATATATTCGGTCCAAAATCCTCTCAGCACAGGATTAAGCACCCGGATCTCTCCTGAATAACTTCTTGTGAACTTAGAACTGACAGGCGACCATCATTCAGCCCTTCAGCAATGGTGTGTCCTTCGATGAAGTTCAAGGCCTCTCCTGAGATACCAGCCTCGTGCTCTCTAAGACTGGTTCTTCATCGAGTTGCTTCCTCCCTCAAGACGGACAGCTCAGGACCACTCTGCAAGCGTAGACCCAGTCTGACTACTAGACCTACATAGTAGATCACAACCCCGGACCAACGTGGTCCCGGAGCCAGAAACACTTGAACACGCACCCCCAGCCATAAGGGCCACACACAGGGGGTGGTGGGACGACAGACCAGGATCAACGACGACCCTGTACTAATGACATCTGTCCCTTAAGTACTCCTCCCCAGCATGCACAGCGGGACGATCAACTCCCTCTGATTGGCTGCCGAAGGGGAACACCCAAAACACCTTGACCTGACTGCTGCCTGTTGTAATATGTTGGCCGATTTATGAGGGATGTTATATATATATATATATATGTATATATATATATATATATATATATATATATATATGTCCAAAATTGACCAGGCCAGATTTCAGTCCAGGATTTTACACATCAAAAGAGGCTTGTCGATTGTCAGTGTGCAGGGGTCCAGGATGGGTCTATTTTACACATCAAACCTGTAATTACATGTTACACATCAAAAGACGCTTGTCGATTGTCAATAGGCAAAGAGACGGGATGGGTCTATTTTACACATCAAACCAATCAAACCATTACTCAGGCCACATGTAATCTAATTACTTATTAGAGGGAGCTTATTAGTATGCAAGGATGTATACTAATTAGTGACTCCGGCTGGGATCATTACCTGTCACTCTGAAAGACAGGATGTAGATCAAAGACGACCAATCAAATTGCTCAGCTATTCAGTGAATAGGGAATATAATCCTGGAGTTCAGTCTTGTCTCAGAGAATATATTCCCTATGTATTCTCTGTATGAATATGGCACAAGTCTAGAAGTGATGAGAATATTATCCCTATGTATTCTCTGTATGAATATGGCACAGGTCTAGGAAAAGATGGGATTCTGAATCACTCTGTTGGATTTGTATCGTCTGTGGAATTTGGACTTTGTTCGTTATTGGAAGTTAAATAAAATGCATTCTCTGGAGAGCCTAGTGTGTTGCTGCGGAACAACCTAATTTATAGTCATCATACTAACATCTAAATATCAATTATTAAACCGGACTCCACTATACATTGAGATCACTACACTGCCACCCTTGGCCTGGGGCAGTAACAGCACCCCAGACGACAATAGTGGTCACTCACAGTACAGCCATGGCTGGAACAGAGGCCCAAATTTAGTGAAAAATAATACAGTCTGAGTCATCTAACTCTCAGACTACCCTCTAAATTTAAAGTAGCGCCAGCTATAAAGTATCAGGCTGCTACACTAGTAATGGCGGCGATCAGCGATTTTTTTCGTGACTGCGATATTATGGCGGACACATCGCACACTGTTGACACATTTTTGGGACCAGTGTCATTTTTACAGCGATCAGTGCTATAAAAATGCACTGATTACTGTGAAAATGTCACTGGCAGGGAAGAGGTTAACCACTAGGTGGCGCTGTAGGTGTTAAGTGTGCCCTGATGAGTGCTTCCAACTGTAGAGGGGGGAGGTGGGCTGTGTGTGACAAGACAGTGATCACCGCTCCCGATTCCAGGAAGCGTGATCACTGTCATTGTCACTAGGCAGAGCAGGGAGATGCTTGTTTACATAAGCATCTCCCCGCTCTATCTCTCCGTGAGACGATCGCAGGTATCCCCGCGGCGATCGAGTCCGCTGAGCCAGCGGTCAGACTCACAGAGAAGGCGGCAGGGTCGCGGGCGTGCATCTTAAAGGGGAAGTGCCTGTACGCCCTTATGCCTGTCCGTGCCAATCTGCCAACGTAAAAAGTTGTGAGATGGTCCTTAACCACTAGCCGACCAGCCGCCGCAGTTTTATGGCGGCAGGTCGGCTCGGCTGCGCGAAATCACATAATATAACGTCCTGGAAGGAGGGATATGGAGAGGGGGTTGTCCTAGAAGGAGGGATTTGGAGAGGGGGTTTGTCCTAGAAGGAGGTATTTGGAGAGGGGGATTGTCCTAGAAAGAGGGATTTGGAGAGGGGGTTGTCCTAGAAGGAGGGATTTGGAGAGGGGGATTGTCCTAGAAAGAGAGATTTGGAGAGGGGGATTGTCCTAGAAAAAGGGATTTGGAGAGGGTGTTGTCCTAGAAGGAGGGATTTGGAGGGGGGCTGTCCTAGAAGGAGGGATTTGTAGAGGGGGGTTGTCCTAGAAGGAGGGATTTGGAGAGGGGTGGTTGTCCTAGAAGGAGGGATTTTTAGAGGGGGGTTGTCCTAGAAGGAGGGATTTGGAGAGGGGTGGTTGTGCTAGAAGAAGGGATTTGGAGAGGGGTAGTTGTGCTAGAAGGAGGGATTTGGAGAGGGGGTTGTGATAGAAGGGGGGATTTGGAGAAGGGTGGTTGTGCTAGAAGGAGGGATTTGGAGAGGGGTGGTTGTGCTAGAAGAAGGGATTTGGAGAGGAGTGGTTGTGCTAGAAAGGGGGATTTGGAGAGGGGGGTTGTGATAGAAGGGGGATTTGCAGAGGGGTGGTTGTGCTAGAAGGAGGGATTTGGAGAGGGGTGGTTGTGCTAGAAGGAGGGATTTGGAGAGGGGGGTTGTGATAAAAGGGGGGATTTGGAGAGGGGGGTTGTGATAGAAGGGGGGATTTGGAGAGGGGTGGTTGTGCTAGAAGGAGGGATTTGGAGAGGGGGGTTGTGATAGAAGGGGGGATTTGGAGAGGGGTGGTTGTGCTAAAAGGGGGGATTTGGGGGGGTTGTGCTAGGAGGAGGGATTTGTGCTAGCGGGGGACATATGGGGGTTGTGGATTTACAACCTACAGACCACTAAACTCTGCCTCCCAGACTACATTTGACGGCTTGTTCTCACCAGGCTCAGTGCAATAACTGCACCACACAAAAATGTACTGCCCTTTGCTGACATAGGCGGGCACTAATTCTTAATGGGACCCACATGCATTACGTTCGCGTCTACTAAAGTTCATGGCACCAATTTTAAAACTCATGCCAACACGTTTTTGTGTGATTCACGGGCATAGATCAGCCCAATAAAAAAAGACAAACATGCCGAAAAAACAACCGCTGGCTCTTGGACGCACCTTATTGTATGAACAAGACCTCAGACTGGTGGGGCCCCTCCAAGATTGCGCACAATTCTAAAGGATGCCCTGCCTGATAAAAAAGGTTGAAAAACAGTGAAATTGGTGAAATAAAAGAAATTTCTACAAGCAGAGAAGATCTAAAGCTGCATATAATAGTTCTTGTTCTCGGCTCCAGACATTGCATAAGAGATAACACGATAAATGTTTTATGAGTTGCTCCGGCACATCGGCACTCCGTGTCACCCCCCAGAGGGTAGAATGCTATTTGTTGTGGCTCCCGCACCCCCCCAGGGAGAGGTTCGATGCTTCCACATAACCTACATCACAGCTCAGCTTCATAGGCTGTTTAATGTCCGTATTACTGCAGGATTTGTACAACTCCTGTCACACCAGTTCTATTTCATCTCTTTATTCTGGGCAGCTTTGCCCTCTGGCTTCCTCTCTGTGGGTAAAAAGACCTCACTAATGGGGGGCATAAAGGTGGATCTTCAATAATGACAAGAAATACAATTTAAGTCATTTTTCGGCATGAAAACAAAACATTGGGCCGGATTACGTATCCCGTTTCCGTTACGCCGCTGCAAGTTTTCGGCGTAAGTGCTTGATTTACAAAGCACTGACCTGTAAACTTGCCGCGGCGTAACGTAAATCTGTCAGGCGCAAGCCCGCCTAATTCAAATGGGGCGTGTGTCATTTAAATTAGGCACCTGCCCGCGCCGGACGTTCTGCGCATGCTCCGTCTGAAAATTTCCCGACGTGCTTTGCGTGAAATTACGGCGCCCCGACGTGTTTTTTGAACGGCGATGTGCGTAACGTACTTTCGTATTTCCGGACGTCTTACGCAAAAAAAAAAAAAAAATTTGAAATTCGAAGCGGGAACGACGGCCATACTTTAACATGGCTGTCTAAATGTAAGCCATGAAAAAGCACTCTTAACTTTACGACGGGAAAAACCGACTAGTGACGACGTAAGAGATTGCGACGGACGCGCGTATCTTCGTGGATCGCCGTAATCAGCTAATTTGCATACTCGACGCTGGAAAACGACGCAAACTCCACCCAGCGGCCGCCGGAAAATTACACCTAAGATCCGAAGGCGTACGAAGCCGTACGCCTGTCGGATCTTAGCCAAAAGCCGTCGTAACTTGTTTTGAGGATTCAAAACAACGCTACGACGCGGCAAATTTGAAAATACGCCGGCGTATCAGTAGATACGCCGGCGTATAGCCGCTGTGAATCTGGCCCATTGTTTTTTAGCATGTCCAAAAAACGACGTTTTTCCAGCTTCATCATTAAAAACGACGTTGCCCACACACCATCGTTTTTGAAAAATGATGAACAAAGCGCGGTGACGTACAACACGTACGACGGCACTCTAAAGTGGAAGTTCTATTCGCATTTGGGCTGCTTTTACCTGATTCCGTGTTAGGAAAAGACGATTTGCGCTTTTTTTTCTGTTACAGCGTGATGAATGTGCTTACACCATTATGAACGGTAGTGCCGCCTATCAATGCTCACCAGTGCCGCCTATCAGTGCCCACCAGTGCTGCCTATTATTGCCCATCAGTGCCACCTGACAGTGCCGCCTATCAGTACTCATCAGTGCCACATATCAGTGCTACCTATCAGTGCCCATAAGTGCAGCATATTAATGCCATCTCATCAGTGCCCACCAGTTCAGCCCATCAGTGCCACCTCATCAGCGCACATCAGTGAAGGTGTAAAATTACAAAGTTTAACCACTTCCCGACCACCGCATGTATATATACGTCCACAGAATGGCACGTACAGGCAAATGGGCGTACATGTACGTCCTTGCCTTCTAGCGGGTGGGGGGTCCGATCGGGACCCCCCCCCCGCTACATGCGGCGGTCGGATTCCCTCGGGGAGCGAACCGGGACGAGGGCGCGGCTATTCGTTTCTAGCCGCCCCCCCGTCGCGATCGCTCCCCGAAGCTGAAGAACGGGGAGAGCCGTATGCAAACACGGCTTCCCCGTGCTTCACTATGGCGCTGCATCAATCGTGTGATCCCTTTTATAGGGAGACACAATCGATGACGTCAGTCCTACAGCCACACCCCCTAAAGTAGTAAACACACACTAAGTGAACACTAACTCCTACAGCGCCCCCTTGTGGTTAACTCCCAAACTGCAACTGTCATTTTCACAGTAAACAATGCAATTTAAATGCATTTTTTGCTGTGAAAATGACAATGATCCCAAAAATGTGTCAAAAGTGTCCGAAGTGTCCGCCATAATGTCGCAGTCGCAAAAAAAATCGCTGATCGCCGCCATTAGTAGTAAAAAATAAATAAATAATAAAAATGCAATAAAACTATCCCCTATTTTGTAAACGCTATAAATTTTGCGCAAACCAATCGATAAACGCTTATTGCGATTTTTTTTACCAAAAATAGATAGAAGAATACGTATCGGCCTAAACTGAGGAAAAAAATTAATTTTATATATGTTTTTGGGGGATATTTATTATAGCAAAAAGTAAAAAATATTGAATTTTTTTCAAAATTGTCGCTCTATTTTTGTTTATAGCGCAAAAAATAAAAACCGCAGAGGTGATCAAATACCACCAAAAGAAAGCTCTATTTGTGGGGAAAAAAGGACGCCAATTTTGTTTGGGGGCCACATCGCAAAACCTGGCCTGGGCATTTAGCTGCCTAAAGGTCCGGGGCTTAAGTGGTTAAAGAAAAAAAGTAAAAAACATATTATTTCAAAATGTTGGGTCTTTTTTTGTAAAATAAATAAATAAATAATACCACCAAAAGAAAGCAAGGTTATTGAAGCTGAACTACCCGAATTTAGCCAATTAGTAAAAACTGCAGGCACACCATGTGATAAGTCAAACGTAACGAGGTCCCTGCTGCTTCGTAGACCCATCTCTATGATTGCCGCCTTGTAGACCTATCTTTATTATTCCAGCCTCGTAGACTTATCTACAGTGGCGGCTAGTGCTCCATTTTTTTTGGGGGGGGGGGCGGCAAATAAACCACACGTCACCCCCCCCCCCCCCCCCAGTTCGGTCATTTCGTCAGTCAAAACACCCCCCCGTTTAGTCGGTCGGTCCGTCAGTCAAAACCCCCCCTGGTCGCTCAGCAAACAACTCTCCATCACCCCCCCTCCCCCCGTCGCTCGCCCTTCTGCCCACCAACCCTGCACTTACCCGATCTAGGTCGCGAGCAGCATCGGCGGCTTCCCCCTGCGTCTCCTCCTCGGTGGCCAATACGGATGCTTCTCCTCTCGGTTAATCGTGTCTCGCTTCCTGATTGGCTGGGAGCAGAGGTAGGAAGACAATAGCGAATATTAATTTGCTATTGTCATACAAGTGGGTGCGAGCACTGCGCCCAGAGCCCACCCTTTTATGAGGCCAATTAGAGCCTTAGGCTCTAATCATGTGCTTAAAAAATAAAAAAAAACATTGAAATCCATGTTTTTTGGTGTCCTGCATGTAGATGAGGGGCCCTGAGCCACGAATGACACGGCCGCCACTACCTATCTCTGTTATTCACATCTGACAGGTTTATTGTGTTCCAGGAAGACAACTTCTGGGGCTCCGATGCTGCTCACTGGTCCTTCAGACCGTTGTCCTCTGGTTAACCTATCGTGTGTACGAGGCCTTACCCTTCCACCTCTTCAACTACTTCTTTTATTCTTTTACCAAGTTCAGCAAATAAATCAAAGAAAGAGAAGTCTAAGGCCGGAATCACACTAGTGCGTTGCTTTTTTGAGCTGCGTTGTCGTTGCAAATTTCTCTAGAGGGTGTTCTGCCGATCAACTGCGGTTTAGCTGCAGATCAGGTGCGAATTTGGAGACCTGGGAGAAGTTCCGGGTGAGAGGAGAGTGGGGGAGAATTGTATTGAGCTGAATGAGAGAAATTCCTGCAGAGAACTGAACACATGTGCGAATTAGATGCGTACCCATAGAAGATAATGGGACTGAATTCGCACCTGAGCCGCACCGCAAGACATAAAAAACGCATGCGGTTTGGAGGCAATACGCAGTGCGGATGCATCGCACATATGTGAACCAGCCTCATTGAAAACAATGTATTTTGAAATGTCCTGCAAATTAGATGCGGTTTAAACCGCACTCAATTCGCATAGGTGTGAACCTGGCCTAAAGTGTGGACATTGAACTTTTTCTCAATTCTCATCTGATACCCTAGACAGCGAGGAAATAGAGGTAACATGCCACCCAAAACAAACCAGCAGCTCCTTCGGGGGTAGTGCTACATAGGTAAACAGTACGATGGATTTCTAAATACTGTATTTAATCACTTAACCCCCAAGCCTGTTTTTCAGATTCCGCGTTTACAAGACTAAAACAGTTTTGTTTGCTAGAAAATTACTTAAAACCCCCCAAACATTATATATATTTTTTTCTAACACCCTAGAGAATAAAATAGTGGTCATTGCAATACTTTTTGTCACACCGTATTTGCACAGCGGTCTTACAAGCGCACTTTTTTGGAAAAAAAATCACTTTTTTTAATTAAAAAATAAGACAACAATAAATTTGGCCCAATTTTTTAATATATTGTGAAAGATAATGTTTTTTTTTTTTTTTTTTCTTTTTTGTTCCGCCTCAGAGAACTATCAGGAGACTTAATCAATTTGCGTTCAATTCGCAGTCTCCTTAGTTCGCATCATGGTTGGAAACATTTTTTTGTTATTGCAAAAGTGCATTTAAATATATGTCAATAAATATACAAAAGAAGAAGAGAGAAAAAAAAAATACTTAAATACGTGAATAAATACATTAATACGTGAATAAATACATAAATAATTAATTAATACATTAGGGGGGGGTCAGTTCAGAGAATGAGGTGCAGACGTGGTCCTCCGCTGTCACTAGGGGGGGTCAGTTTGGAGAATGAGGTGCAGACATGGTCCTCCGCAGTCTATAGGGGGGGTCAGGGGTCAGTTCAGAGAATGAGGTGCAGACATCGTCCTTCGCTGTCACTAGGGGGGGTCAGTTTGGAGAATGAGGTGCAGACATGGTCCTCCGCCGTCACTAGGGGGGGGTCAGTTCAGAGAATGAGGTGCAGACATCGTCCTCCGCTGTCACTAGGGGGGGTCAGTTTGGAGAATGAGGTGCAGACGTGGTCCTCCGCTGTCACTAGGGGGGGTCAGTTTGGAGAATGAGGTGCAGACATGGTCCTTCGCTGTCTCTAGGGGGGGTCAGGGGTCAGTTCAGAGAATGAGGTGCAGACATGGTCCTCCGCAGTCTCTAGGGGGGGTCAGGGGTCAGTTCAGAGAATGAGGTGCAGACATGGTCCTCTGCTGTCACTAGGGGGGGTCAGTCTGTAGAATGAGGTGCAGACATGGTCCTCCGCCGTCACTAGGGGGGGGGGGGCAGTTCAGAGAATGAGGTGCAGACATAATGGTCCTCAGCTGTCACTAGGGGGGGTCAGTTTGGAGAATGAGGTGCAGACATGGTCCTCCACCGTCACTAGGGGGGTCAGTTTGGAGAATGAGGTGCAGACATGGTCCTCCACTGTCACTAGGGGGGGTCATTTTGGAGAATGAGGTGCAGACATGGTCCTCCGCCGTCTCTAGGGGGGGTCAGTTTGGAGAATGAGGTGCAGACATGGTCCTCCGCCGTCACTAGGGGGGGTCAGTTTGGAGAATGAGGTGCAGACATGGTCCTCCGCTGTCTCTAGGGGGGGTCAGTTCAGAGAATGAGGTGCAGACATGGTCCTCCGCCGTCACTAGGGGGGGGTCAGTTTGGAGAATGAGGTGCAGACATGATCCTCCGCTGTCAGTCACTAGGGGGGGTCAGTTCGGAGAATGAGGTGCAGACATGGTCCTCCGCTGTCTCTAGGGGGGTCAGTTTGGAGAATGAGGTGCAGACATGGTCCTCCGCTGTCACTAGGGGGGGTCAGTTTGGAGAATGAGGTGCAGACATGGTCCTCCGCTGTCACTAGGGGGGGTCAGTTTGGAGAATGAGGTGCAGACATGGTCCTCCGCTGTCACTAGGGGGGGTCAGTTTGGAGAATGAGGTGCAGACATGGTCCTCCGCTGTCACTAGGGGGGGTCAGTTTGGAGAATGAGGTGCAGACATGGTCCTCCGCTGTCTCTAGGTGGGGTCAGTTTGGAGAATGAGGTGCAGAGATGGTCCTCCGCTGTCTCTAGGGGGGGGGGTCAGTTCAGAGAATGAGGTGCAGACATGATCCTCTGCTGTCACTAGGGGGGTCAGTTTGGAGAATGAGGTGCAGACATGGTCCTCCGCTGTCAGTAGGGGGGGGTCAGACAGTTTGGAGAATGAGGTGCAGACATGGTCCTCCGCTGTCTCTAGGGGGGGCAGTTTGGAGAATGAGGTGCAGACATGCTCCTCCGCTGTCACTAGGGGGGGTCAGTTCAGAGAATGAGGTGCAGACGTGGTCCTCCGCTGTCTCTAGGGGGGGTCAGTTCAGAGAATGAGGTGCAGACATGGTCCTCCGCCGTCACTAGGGGGGGTCAGTTTGGAGAATGAGGTGCAGACATGGTCCTCCGCTGTCTCTAGGGGGGGTCAGTTTGGAGAATGAGGTGCAGACATGGTCCTCCGCTGTCTCTAGGGGGGGGTCAGTTTGGAGAATGAGGTGCAGACATGCTCCTCCGCTGTCACTAGGGGGGGGTCAGTTCAGAGAATGAGGTGCAGACATGGTCCTTCGCTGTCACTAGGGGGGGGGGGTCAGTTTGGAGAATGAGGTGCAGACATGGTCCTCCGCCGTCTCTAGGGGGGGTCAGTTTGGAGAATGAGGTGCAGACATGGTCCTCCGCTGTCTCTAGGGGGGGTCAGTTTGGAGAATGAGGTGCAGACATGCTCCTCCGCTGTCACTAGGGGGGGGTCAGTTCAGAGAATGAGGTGCAGACATGGTCCTTCGCTGTCAGTAGGGGGGGGTCAGACAGTTTGGAGAATGAGGTGCAGACATGGTCCTCCGCTGTCTCTAGGGGGGGCAGTTTGGAGAATGAGGTGCAGACATGCTCCTCCGCTGTCACTAGGGGGGGTCAGTTCAGAGAATGAGGTGCAGACGTGGTCCTCCGCTGTCTCTAGGGGGGGTCAGTTCAGAGAATGAGGTGCAGACATGGTCCTCCGCCGTCACTAGGGGGGGTCAGTTTGGAGAATGAGGTGCAGACATGGTCCTCCGCTGTCTCTAGGGGGGGTCAGTTTGGAGAATGAGGTGCAGACATGGTCCTCCGCTGTCTCTAGGGGGGGTCAGTTTGGAGAATGAGGTGCAGACATGCTCCTCCGCTGTCACTAGGGGGGGGTCAGTTCAGAGAATGAGGTGCAGACATGGTCCTTCGCTGTCACTAGGGGGGGGGGTCAGTTTGGAGAATGAGGTGCAGACATGGTCCTCCGCTGTCACTAGGGGGGGTCAGTTTGGAGAATGAGGTGCAGACATGGTCCTCCGCTGTCTCTAGGGGGGGGGGTCATTTTGGAGAAAGAGGTGCAGACATAATGGTCCTCAGCTGTCACTAGGGGGGGGTCAGTTTGGAGAATGAGGTGCAGACATGGTCCTCCGCTGTCACTAGGGGGGGTCAGTTTGGAGAATGAGGTGCAGACGTGGTCCTCCGCCGTCACTAGGGGGGGTCAGTTTAGAGAATGAGGTGCAGACATGGTCCTCCGCTGTCTCTAGGGGGGGTCAGTTTGGAGAATGAGGTGCAGACGTGGTCCTCCGCTGTCACTAGGGGGGGTCAGTTTGGAGAATGAGGTACAGACATGGTCCTCCGCTGTCACTAGGGGGGGTCAGTTTGGAGAATGAGGTGCAGACATGGTCCTCCGCTGTCACTAGGGGGGGTCAGTTTGGAGAATGAGGTGCAGACATGGTCCTTCGCTGTCTCTATGGGGGTCAGTTTGGAGATTGAGGTGCAGACATGGTCCTCCGCTGTCACTAGGGGGGGTCAGTTTGGAGAATGAGGTGCAGACATGGTCCTCCGCCGTCACTAGGGGGGGTCAGTTTGGAGAATGAGGTGCAGACATGGTCCTCCGCTGTCACTAGGGGGGGTCAGTTTGGAGAATGAGGTGCAGACATGGTCCTCCGCCGTCACTAGGGGGGTCAGTTTGGAGAATGAGGTGCAGACATGGTCCTCCGCTGTCTCTAGGGGGGGTCAGTTTGGAGAATGAGGTGCAGACATGGTCCTCCGCTGTCACTAGGGGGGGTCAGTTTGGAGAATGAGGTGCAGACATGGTCCTCCGCCGTCACTAGGGGGGGTCAGTTTGGAGAATGAGGTGCAGACGTGGTCCTCCGCCGTCACAAGGGGGGGGGTCAGTTTGGAGAATGAGGTGCAGACATGATGGTCCTCCGCTGTCACTAGGGGGGGTCAGTTTGGAGAATGAGGTGCAGACATGGTCCTCCGCTGTCTCTAGGGGGGGTCATTTTCGAGAATGAGGTGCAGACGTGGTCCTCAGCCGTCACTAGGGGGGGTCAGTTTGGAGAATGAGGTGCAGACATGGTCCTCCGCCGTCACTAGGGGGGGTCAGTTTGGAGAATGAGGTGCAGACATGTCACATGGTCCTCTGCTGTCACTAGGGGGGGTCAGTTTGGAGAATGAGGTGCAGACATGGTCCTCCGCTGTCACTAGGGGGGGTCAGTTTGGAGAATGAGGTGCAGACGTGGTCCTCAGCCGTCACTAGGGGGGGTCAGTTTGGAGAATGAGGTGCAGACATGGTCCTCCGCTGTCACTAGGGGGGGTCAGTTTGGAGAATGAGGTGCAGACATGGTCCTCCGCTGTCACTAGGGGGGGTCAGTTTGGAGAATGAGGTGCAGACGTGGTCCTCAGCCGTCACTAGGGGGGGTCAGTTTGGAGAATGAGGTGCAGACATGGTCCTCCGCCGTCACTAGGGGGGTCAGTTCAGAGAATGAGGTGCAGACATGATCCTCTGCTGTCAGTAGGGGGGGTCAGTTTGGAGAATGAGGTGCAGACATGGTCCTCCGCTGTCACTAGGGGGGTCAGTTTGGAGAATGAGGTGCAGACATGGTCCTCCGCTGTCACTAGGGGGGGTCAGTTTGGAGAATGAGGTGCAGACATGGTCCTCCGCTGTCACTAGGGGGGGTCAGTTTGGAGAATGAGGTGCAGACATGGTCCTCCGCTGTCACTAGGGGGGTCAGTTTGGAGAATGAGGTGCAGACATGGTCCTCCGCTGTCACTAGGGGGGTCAGTTTGGAGAATGAGGTGCAGACATGATCCTCTGCTGTCACTAGGGGGGTCAGTTTGGAGAATGAGGTGCAGACATGGTCCTCCGCTGTCACTAGGGGGGTCAGTTTGGAGAATGAGGTGCAGACATGGTCCTCCGCTGTCACTAGGGGGGGTCAGTTTGGAGAATGAGGTGCAGACATGGTCCTCCGCTGTCACTAGGGGGGGTCAGTTTGGAGAATGAGGTGCAGACATGGTCCTCCGCTGTCACTAGGGGGGGTCAGTTTGGAGAATGAGGTGCAGACATGCTCCTCCGCTGTCTCTAGGGGGGGTCAGTTTGGAGAATGAGGTGCAGACGTGGTCCTCAGCCGTCACTAGGGGGGTCAGTTCAGAGAATGAGGTGCAGACATGCTCCTCCGCTGTCTCTAGGGGGGGTCAGTTCAGAGAATGAGGTGCAGACATAATGGTCCCCCGCTGTCAGTAGGGGGGGTCAGACAGTTTGGAGAATGAGGTGCAGACACCATGGAGGGAGGACTGTATAGGAAGAGTCCCTCACATACAACAAAGTGAAAAGAATGTTTTATTACAATGAAATGGTTTATAATACACGGTGACTACACTGAGAGTCCTATGAGGGGGTTCTAGTCATTGATCAGACTCAGGTCCCTCAGGAGGGGGAAGGAGGGGCTCTGTCACCAGGGCAACGCTTTACTTTCACTTTACCCCACAGCTCTGCATGTGAGCGGTTCGCCTCACAACTACAACTCCCAGAATCCTCCGCTGAGGGGGGCCCTCGCTGGGTCTGTCCGGAGCTGCCTGCAGCCAGGACCAGCCTGTATTCAAATGGTAAAGAGTGTCAGGCAGTGTCCAGGACAGCCGGACACAGAGAGGACACGTCACCTGTGAGGGAAATGAGAGAGATCAGAGTGAGTAGAGGAAGGAGAGGTGAGAAGGGAATCTGTCTGTGTTGTGTGAGGGGTCTCTGTATATTGTATGGGAGATCATAGGGGGGGAGAATTACTAAGGATAAAACTGGAGAGTGCAAAATCTGGTGCAGCTCTGCAGAGAAACCAATCAGCTTCCAGGTTTTATTGTCAAAGCTTTACTGAACAAACTGAAGGTAGAAGCTGATTGGCTGCCATGCAGAACTGCACCAGATTCTGCATTCTCCAGTTTTTAGTAAATCTCCCCCAATGTGTATGGGACGGTTGTGATCTGTAGGAGATCAGGGGGGATCTATTGATCTGTAGGAGATATGGGGGATCTATTGATCTGTGGGAGATTAGGGGGGGGGGATCTATTGAATTGTGGGAGATTAGGGGGGATCGATTGATCGGGGGGATCGATTGATCTGTGGAAGATCGGGGGGATCGCTTGATCTGTGGGAGATCAGGGGGGATCCATTGATCTGTAGGAAATAAGGGGGATCTATTGATCTGTAGGAGGTCAGGGGATCTGTTGGAGATCAGGGGGATCTATTGATCTGTAGGAGATCAGGGGTGATCTTTTGATCTGTGGGAGATCAGGATGATCTATTGATCTGTGGGAGATCAGGGGGGATTTATTGATCTGTTGGAGATCAGGGGATCTATTGATCTGTAGGAAATCAGGGAGGGATCTGTAGGAAATCAGGGAGGGATCTGTAGGAGATCAGGGAGGGATCTGTAGGAGATCAGGGGGATCTATTGATCTGTAGGATATCAGGGGGGATCTATTGATCTGTAGGAGTTTAGGGAGGGATCTATTGATCTGTAGGAGATCAGGGGGATCTATTGATCTGTAGGAGATCAGGGGGGTCTATTGATCTGTAGGAGATCAGGGGGATCGGTAGGGGATATGGGTGATCTATTGATCTGTGGGAGATCAGGGGGGGATCTATTGATCTGTAGGAGTTTAGGGAGGGATCTATTGATCTGTAGGAGATCAGGGGGGATCTATTGATCTGTAGGATATCAGGGGGCATCTATTGATCTGTAGGAGATCAGGGGGATCTATTGATCTGTAGGAGTTTAGGGAGGGATCTATTGATCTGTAGGAGATCAGGGGGGATCTATTGATCTGTAGGAGATCAGGGGGGATCTATTGATCTGTAGGAGATCAGGGGGGATCTATTGATCTGTAGGAGATCAGGGGGATCTATTGATCTGTAGGAGATCAGGGGGGAGCTATTGATCTGTAGGAGATCGGGGGGGATCTATTGATCTGTAGGAGATCGGGGGGGATCTATTGATCTGTAGGAGATCGGGGGGGATCTATTGATCTGTAGGAGATCGGGGGGATCTATTGATCTGTAGGAGATCAGGGGGGATCTATTGATCTGTAGGAGATCAGGGGGATCTATTGATCTGTAGGAGATCAGGGGGGAGCTATTGATCTGTAGGAGATCGGGGGGGATCTATTGATCTGTAGGAGTTTAGGGAGGGATCTATTGATCTGTAGGAGATCAGGGGGGATCTATTGATCTGTAGGAGATCAGGGGGGATTTATTGATCTGTGGGAGATCAGGGGGGTCTATTGATCTGTAGGATATCAGGGGGATCTGTTGGAGATCAGGGGGATCTATTGATCTGTAGGAGTTTAGGGAGGGATCTATTGATCTGTAGGAGATCAGGGGGGATCTATTGATCTGTAGGAGTTTAGGGAGGGATCTATTGATCTGTAGGAGATCAGGGGGGATCTATTGATCTGTAGGATATCAGGGGGGATCTATTGATCTGTAGGATATCAGGGGGATCTGTTGGAGATCAGGGGGATCTATTGATCTGTAGGAGTTTAGGGAGGGATCTATTGATCTGTAGGAGATCAGGGGGGATCTATTGATCTGTAGGATATCAGGGGGGATCTATTGATCTGTAGGAGTTTAGGGAGGGATCTATTGATCTGTAGGAGATCAGGGGGGATCTATTGATCTGTAGGATATCAGGGGGGATCTATTGATCTGTAGGAGTTTAGGGAGGGATCTATTGATCTGTAGGAGATCAGGGGGATCTATTGATCTGTAGGAGATCAGGGGGAGCTATTGATCTGTAGGAGATCAGGGGATCTATTGATCTGTAGGAGATCAGGGGGTATCTATTGATCTGTAGGAGATCAGGGGGATCTATTGATCTGTAGGAGATCAGGGGGGATCTATTGATCTGTAGGAGATCAGGGGGATCTATTGATCTGTAGGAGATCAGGGGGGAGCTATTGATCTGTAGGAGATCAGGGGGGAGCTATTGATCTGTAGGAGATCAGGGGGGTCTATTGATCTGTAGGAGATCAGGGGGGGATCTGTAGGAGATCAGGGGGGATCTATTGATCTGTAGGAGATCAGGGGGATCTATTGATCTGTAGGAGATCAGGGGTGATCTATTGATCTGTAGGAGATCAGGGGGGGTCTATTGATCTGTAGGAGATCAGGGGGGATCTATTGATCTGTAGGAGATCAGGGGGGGTCTATTGATCTGTGGGAGATCAGGGGGGATCTATTGATCTGTAGGAGATCAGGGGGATCTATTGATCTGTAGGAGATCAGGGGGATCTATTGATCTGTGGGAGATCAGGGGGGATCTATTGATCTGTAGGAGATCAGGGGGATCTATTGATCTGTAGGAGATCAGGGGGATCTATTGATCTGTGGGAGATCAGGGGGGGATCTATTGATCTGTAGGAGATCAGGGGGGTCTATTGATCTGTAGGAGATCAGGGGGGGGGGGGTCTATTGATCTGTGGGAGATCAGGGGTGATCTATTGATCTGTGGGAGATCAGGGGTGATCTATTGATCTGTAGGAGATCAGGGGTGATCTATTGATCTGTGGGTGATCAGGGGGATCTATTGATCTGTAGGAGATCAGGAGGGTGTCTATTGATCTGTAGGAGATCAGGGGTGATCTATTGATCTGTAGGAGATCAGGGGGGATCTATTGATCTGTAGGAGATCAGGGGGGGATCTATTGATCTGTAGGAGATCAGGGGGGGATCTATTGATCTGTAGGAGATCAGGGGGGTCTATTGATCTGTAGGAGATCAGGGGGGGGGGTCTATTGATCTGTGGGAGATCAGGGGTGATCTATTGATCTGTGGGAGATCAGGGGTGATCTATTGATCTGTAGGAGATCAGGGGTGATCTATTGATCTGTGGGTGATCAGGGGGATCTATTGATCTGTAGGAGATCAGGAGGGTGTCTATTGATCTGTAGGAGATCAGGGGTGATCTATTGATCTGTAGGAGATCAGGGGGGATCTATTGATCTGTAGGAGATCAGGGGGGGGTCTATTGATCTGTAGGAGATCAGGGGGGATCTATTGATCTGTAGGAGATCAGGGGGTCTATTGATCTGTGGGAGATCAGGGGGGATCTATTGATCTGTGGGAGATCAGGGGGGATCTATTGATCTGTAGGAGATCAGGGGGGATCTATTGATCTGTAGGAGATCAGGGGGGATCTATTGATCTGTAGGAGATCAGGGGGGATCTATTGATCTGTGGGAGATCAGGGGGATCTATTGATCTGTAGAAGATCAGGGGGGATCTATTGATCTGTGGGAGATCAGGGGGGGGTCTATTGATCTGTAGGAGATCAGGGGGGATCTATTGATCTGTGGGGCATTTAATGGGTACTAAAAGTGCTATTTAATCTCTTGCCCTCCGGAAGATTTACCCCCCATTTACGACCAGGCCATTTTTTGCAATACGGCACTGCGTTACTTTAAGCGCTTAGCAACCGCCGTGGATATACTGCAGCAGGGCGGCCGCTCTGCGCCAGGGTCTCCCGGGTCTGGGGCGTGTGTGCGCGCCGCTGGCGACCTACTCCCACTGTGATTGGAGGTAGCGTGAGCCAATCAGCGGGTCCTGAGGATTGTTCAGGGGAAGGACAGATGTAAACAAGGCGTGTCATATTTGATCACCTCTGCGGTTTTTATTTTTTGCAGAGGTTGCAGTTAGAGAAGGGGGGGGAGGCATCCTGGGGGCCCTCCAGCTGGAACTACATTTCCCATGAGGCATTGCAAGGCTGGCAGTTACATTTAGACCCCTTTCACACTGGGGCGTTTTTCGGGCGTTTTTTAGGCGCTTTGGCGTTTAAAAAAAGCCTGTAAAGCGCCTGAAAGAAGCCTCATCTGCAATCCCAATGTGAAAGCCCAAGTGCTTTCAGAGGCCTTTCACACTGCCAGCGCCCGAAAAACGCTGGTAAAGCGCTGCTAAGACCCCTTTCACACTGAGGCGCTTTTCAGGCGCTTTGGCGTTAAAAAAAGCTTCCTCAATGGGAAGGGGGCTTTAGGAGTGGTGTATTAACCGCTCCTAAAGCGCTGCAAAGAAGCTGCATGCAGGACTTTTTTTGACGCCCTGCCAGCTCAGCGCCTCAGTGTGAAAGCACTCGGGCTTTCACATTGGGATTGCAGATGCAGCTTCTTTCAGGCGCTTTTTTTAACGCTAAGACCACTTTCACACTGGGGTGTTTTTCAGGCGCTTTAGTGTGAAAGCACTCGAGCTTTCACATTGGGATTGCAGATGCAGCTTCTTTCAGGCGTTTTACAGGCGCTTTTTTTTAACGCTAAAGCGCTTGAAAAATGCCCCAGTGTGAAAGGGCCCTTACTCCCAGAGGGATGATGGGACTTGTAGTTCTGCTGAAGGGCCCCAGGTTGCCTCTCCCCTGAGTTAGAGGGTTGAGACAAACCATTTAACACAGACAATGATCACCCTACCTTACATCATAGTGCACCCCCCCCCCCCCAAACTTGTGCTGCTGCCGGGAAGTAGCTGGGAAGCAGAAAGTGCAGGGTCTGGAGGTGGACCAGAGGAGGGCTGGAGTCTGCTGAATGCTGAGACCCCAGGGGGGGTTCTGCAGCTGAGGATCTTTAGGAGGAGTTCTGTCCTCCTTACTGCTGCTGACACAGGTGGGGGGGGGGGGGGGCGAGCCTCTCCATGGCTGCAATGAAAAGTGCAGAATCTGTAGGAGGAGTTCTGTCATCCTCTCTGCTGCTGACTGCTGAGACAGGGAGGGGGAGCGAGCTTCTGCACAGAGAAGCACAGGATCTGGTGGAGGAGTTCTGTCCTCCTCTTTGCTACCAACTGCTGAGATGGGTCACGGTGGGGGGGGGGGGGGGGTCAGCCTCTCCACAGTCGCACAGAAAAGCAAAAGAGAGTTCTGTCCTCCTCCTTTGCTGCTGAGAAAAGTGGGGGGCAAGCTTCTCCATAGTTGCACAGGATCTGGTGGAGGAGTTCTGTCCTCTCTGCTGCCAATTGCCGAGACAAGGCAGGGGTGACGACGACGGGGGTGCTGCAGCTGAAGGAGAGGTGCGAGGGCCACATGAGATGGCCTGGCAGGCCTTGTGTTTTGACACGTGATCTAGGCCAGGGGTTTGACAAATTTGCTTGGAATCTAGGAGCCAGCTAAAAAGGTTAGGAGACGGAAAACGCGCCCCGTCCCGACGAGCTTGCGCGCAGAAGCGAACACATACGTGAGTAGCGCCCGCATATGTAAACGGTGTTCAAACCACACATGTGAGGTATCGCCGCGATCGTTAGAGCGAGAGCAATAATTCCAGCCCTAGACCTCCTCTGTAACTCAAAACATGCAACCTGTAGATTTTTTTAAACGTCGCCTATGAAGATTTTAAAGGGTAAAAGTTTGTCGGCATTCCACGAGCAGACGCAATTTTGAAGCGTGACATGTTGGGTATCAATTTACTCGGCGTAACATTATCTTTCATAATATAAAAAAAAATGGGGATAACTTTACTGTTGTCTTATTTTTTAATTAAAAAAAGTGTAATTTTTTTCCCAAAAAAGTGCGCTTGTAAGACCGCTGCGCAAATACGGCGTGACAGAAAGTATTGCAACGATCGCCATTTTATTCTCTAGGGCAGGCATGTCCAAAGTCAGGCCCGGGGGCCAAATGCGGCCCGTCTGTTGATTTAATATGGCCCCCCTGGGGATTTGGATATATATATATATATATATTGTTTGTGGCCCCCAGGGCCACAAAAGTTATATACTGTATTTATTGGCAGTGCCTTGGAGGGGACAGGGAGGGGGCAGGACGAGCGCCGTCAGATTACATGAAGAGAATCTCCTGTTTACTCAGCAGTGTCTCTATTGGAAGTCCCGTCTCCTGGGATGCCATTGGACGACTGTTCTGTCTATCATAAGAGGCAGGACTTTGTATTATAGAGGCCACAGGGTAAACAAGACATTCTCCTGTTTGTAATCTGTCGGCACTCGTCCCGCCCCCTCCCTCTGCCCTCCGAGGCTGCAGATGGGCATCGTTCAGGCTGCATTTATGGCGCATGTGAGGCTGCATTGGTTACAATGGTGAGGTTGCAATAGTAAGGCTGCATTGGTTGCAATGGTAAGGCTGCATTCATGGCAATGGTAAGCCTGTGAGTGTTATACGCCGATAAATACGGTATATCCAAATAACACGCCCAAGCTCATCTCTTCACCACACACAGCCACAAAGGCAAGAGAATTCTTGTTGGGCGGTGTATTAGTGCTCAGACGAACACACTTAGACAGAATTTTAATGGTTCAAAGAATGTCAGGCAAAATGGTCGGCCGTCACGCATGTTCACTTAATCAAATCTGGCCCTCTTTGAAAAAAGTTTGGACACCCCTGCTCTAGGGTGTTAGGATAAAAAATATATATAATGTTTGGGGGTTCTAATTAGAGGGAAGAAGATGGCAGTGAAAAATAGTGAAAAATTACATTAGAATTGCTGTTTAACTTGTAATGCTTAACTTGTAATACCAACGGCCACCACCAGATGGTGCCAGCTCACACATCTGGTGGTAATAACTTGTAATACCAACAGCTCACCACCAGATGGCGCCAGCTCAAAAAAAAAAAAGAAGTCAAGTCGCCAGGACACCATTTCTAGTCGCCATGGCGACCTGGCGTCCAGGATTTGTCGAGCCTTGAGCTAGGAGAAGGTTTGTAGTAGAGTGACAAAGTTTACCATCACCTGTCCATTAGACTGTAGCACATTTAAGACACTAAATTTGGTCAACATTTTTTAAGATGTACTACATTTCATCTTTTATATGAAAGTTTACATCACGGTTACAGTTCTTACAATGTGAAAATCCGGACACGTTATATAAGGTCTATCGTGATCTATTTTTTGTTACTGTTCAGGCCCCTATAGGAACAAAGTTCATGTAGTCCCTTTGTCCCATGTTGCCAGGTGCTACTTAAACCTAGGTATGAGGTCCGAACTGCACCCCCTCCTGTCACGGCTGATCAGACAACAGCTGGGAAGGAGACGGACATTTGATAACGGCAGCTTGTCTCGGCTCTGAGCACTTTCCTGACACAAGCAGCGGCAAGAGGAATGCAGAGCCTGCGTGTCTTCCCTCCCTGTGCATTCCTCTTGCCGTGGCTTGAAGAGCCGAGACAATCTGCTGTTATCAAATGTCCGCCTCCTTCCTAGCTGTTGTCCGCCTCCTTCCTAGCTGTTGTCCGCCTCCTTCCTAGCTGTTGTCCGCCTCCTTCCTAGCTGTTGTCCGCCTCCTTCCTAGCTGTTGTTCGTCTCCTTCCTAGCTCTTGTCCGTCCATCTCCTTCCTAGCTCTTGGCCGTCCGTCTCCTTCCTAGCTCTTGTCCGTCCGTCTCCTTCCTAGCTCTTGTCCGTCCGTCTCCTTCCTAGCTCTTGTCCGTCCGTCTCCTTCCTAGCTCTTGTCCGTCCATCTCCTTCCTAGCTCTTGTCCGTCCGTCTGTCTCCTTCCTAGCTCTTGTCCGTCCGTCTGTCTCCTTCCTAGCTCTTGTCCGTCCGTCCGTCTCCTTCCTAGCTGTTGTCCGTCTGTCCGACTCCTTCCTAGCTCTTGTCCGTCTGTCCGTCTCCTTCCTAGCTCTTGTCCGTCCGTCTCCTTCCTAGCTCTTGTCCGTCCGTCTCCTTCCTAGCTCTTGTCCGTCCATCTCCTTCCTAGCTCTTGTCCGTCCGTCTGTCTCCTTCCTAGCTCTTGTCCGTCCGTCTGTCTCCTTCCTAGCTCTTGTCCGTCTGTCCGTCTCCTTCCTAGCTGTTGTCCGTCTGTCCGACTCCTTCCTAGCTCTTGTCCGTCTGTCCGTCTCCTTCCTAGCTCTTGTCCGTCCGTCTCCTTCCTAGCTCTTGTCCGTCCGTCTCCTTCCTAGCTCTTGTCCGTCCGTCTCCTTCCTAGCTCTTGTCCGTCCGTCTCCTTCCTAGCTCTTGTCCGTCCGTCTGTCTCCTTCCTAGCTCTTGTCCGTCCGTCTGTCTCCTTCCTAGCTCTTGTCCGTCCGTCCGTCTCCTTCCTAGCTCTTGTCCGTCTGTCCGTCTCCTTCCTAGCTCTTGTCCGTCTGTCCGTCTCCTTCCTAGCTCTTGTCCGTCTGTCCGTCTCCTTCCTAGCTCTTGTCCGTCTCCTTCCTAGCTCTTGTCCGTCTCCTTCCTAGCTCTTGTCCGTATGTCCGTCTCCTTCCTAGCTCTTGTCCGTCCGTCTCCTTCCTAGCTCTTGTCCGTCCGTCTCCTTCCTAGCTCTTGTCCGTCCGTCTCCTTCCTAGCTCTTGTCTGTCCGTCTCCTTCCTAGCTCTTGGCCGTCCGTCTCCTTCCTAGCTCTTGTCCGTCCGTCTCCTTCCTAGCTCTTGTCCGTCCGTCTCCTTCCTAGCTCTTGTCCGTCCGTCTGTCTCCTTCCTAGCTCTTGTCCGTCCGTCTGTCTCCTTCCTAGCTCTTGTCCGTCCGTCTGTCTCCTTCCTAGCTCTTGTCCGTCCGTCTGTCTCCTTCCTAGCTCTTGTCCGTCCGTCCGTCTCCTTCCTAGCTCTTGTCCGTCTGTCCGTCTCCTTCCTAGCTCTTGTCCGTCTCCTTCCTAGCTCTTGTCCGTCTCCTTCCTAGCTCTTGTCCGTCTCCTTCCTAGCTCTTGTCCGTCTCCTTCCTAGCTCTTGTCCGTCTCCTTCCTAGCTCTTGTCCGTCTCCTTCCTAGCTCTTGTCCGTCTCCTTCCTAGCTCTTGTCCGTCCGTCTGTCTCCTTCCTAGCTCTTGTCCGTCCGTCTGTCTCCTTCCTAGCTCTTGTCCGTCCGTCTGTCTCCTTCCTAGCTCTTGTCCGTCCGTCTCCTTCCTAGCTCTTGTCCGTCTGTCCGTCTCCTTCCTAGCTCTTGTCCGTCTCCTTCCTAGCTCTTGTCCGTCTCCTTCCTAGCTCTTGTCCGTCTCCTTCCTAGCTCTTGTCCGTCTCCTTCCTAGCTCTTGTCCGTCTCCTTCCTAGCTCTTGTCCGTCTCCTTCCTAGCTCTTGTCCGTCTCCTTCCTAGCTCTTGTCCGTCTCCTTCCTAGCTCTTGTCCGTCTCCTTCCTAGCTCTTGTCCGTCTGTCCGTCTCCTTCCTAGCTCTTGTCCGTCCGTCTCCTTCCTAGCTCTTGTCTGTCCGTCTCCTTCCTAGCTCTTGGCCGTCCGTCTCCTTCCTAGCTCTTGGCCGTCCGTCTCCTTCCTAGCTCTTGGCCGTCCGTCTCCTTCCTAGCTCTTGGCCGTCCGTCTCCTTCCTAGCTCTTGGCCGTCCGTCTCCTTCCTAGCTCTTGGCCGTCCGTCTCCTTCCTAGCTCTTGGCCGTCCGTCTGTCTCCTTCCTAGCTCTTGGCCGTCCGTCTGTCTCCTTCCTAGCTCTTGTCCGTCCGTCTGTCTACTTCCTAGCTCTTGTCCGTCCGTCTGTCTCCTTCCTAGCTCTTGTCCGTCCGTCTGTCTACTTCCTAGCTCTTGTCCGTCCGTCTGTCTCCTTCCTAGCTCTTGTCCGTCCGTCTGTCTCCTTCCTAGCTCTTGTCCTTCCGTCCGTCTCCTTCCTAGCTCTTGTCCGTCTGTCCGTCTCCTTCCTAGCTCTTGTCCGTCTGTCCGTCTCCTTCCTAGCTCTTGTCCGTCTCCTTCCTAGCTCTTGTCCGTCTCCTTCCTAGCTCTTGTCCGTCTCCTTCCTAGCTCTTGTCCGTCTCCTTCCTAGCTCTTGTCCGTCCGTCTGTCTCCTTCCTAGCTCTTGTCCGTCCGTCTGTCTCCTTCCTAGCTCTTGTCCGTCTGTCCGTCTCCTTCCTAGCTCTTGTCCGTCTCCTTCCTAGCTCTTGTCCGTCTCCTTCCTAGCTCTTGTCCGTCTCCTTCCTAGCTCTTGTCCGTCTCCTTCCTAGCTCTTGTCCGTCTCCTTCCTAGCTCTTGTCCGTCTCCTTCCTAGCTCTTGTCCGTCTCCTTCCTAGCTCTTGTCCGTCCGTCTGTCTCCTTCCTAGCTCTTGTCCGTCCGTCTGTCTCCTTCCTAGCTCTTGTCCGTCCGTCTGTCTCCTTCCTAGCTCTTGTCCGTCCGTCTGTCTCCTTCCTAGCTCTTGTCCGTCCGTCTGTCTCCTTCCTAGCTCTTGTCCGTCCGTCTGTCTCCTTCCTAGCTCTTGTCCGTCCGTCTGTCTCCTTCCTAGCTCTTGTCCGTCCGTCTGTCTCCTTCCTAGCTCTTGTCCGTCCGTCTGTCTCCTTCCTAGCTCTTGGCCGTCCGTCTGTCTCCTTCCTAGCTCTTGTCCGTCCGTCTGTCTACTTCCTAGCTCTTGTCCGTCCGTCTGTCTCCTTCCTAGCTCTTGTCCGTCCGTCTGTCTACTTCCTAGCTCTTGTCCGTCCGTCTGTCTCCTTCCTAGCTCTTGTCCGTCCGTCTGTCTCCTTCCTAGCTCTTGTCCGTCCGTCCGTCTCCTTCCTAGCTCTTGTCCGTCTGTCCGTCTCCTTCCTAGCTCTTGTCCGTCTCCTTCCTAGCTCTTGTCCGTCTCCTTCCTAGCTCTTGTCCGTCCGTCTGTCTCCTTCCTAGCTCTTGTCCGTCCGTCTGTCTCCTTCCTAGCTCTTGTCCGTCCGTCTGTCTCCTTCCTAGCTCTTGTCCGTCCGTCTGTCTCCTTCCTAGCTCTTGTCCGTCCGTCTGTCTCCTTCCTAGCTCTTGTCCGTCCGTCTGTCTCCTTCCTAGCTCTTGTCCGTCCGTCTGTCTCCTTCCTAGCTCTTGTCCGTCCGTCTGTCTCCTTCCTAGCTCTTGTCCGTCCGTCTGTCTCCTTCCTAGCTCTTGTCCGTCCGTCCGTCTCCTTCCTAGCTCTTGTCCGTCCGTCCGTCTCCTTCCTAGCTCTTGTCCGTCCGTCCGTCTCCTTCCTAGCTCTTGTCCGTCTGTCCGTCCCCTTCCTAGCTCTTGTCCGTCTCCTTCCCAGCTCTTGTCCGTCTGTCCATCTCCTTCCTAGCTCTTGTCCGTCTCCTTCCTAGCTCTTGTCCGTCTCCTTCCTAGCTCTTGTCCGTCTGTCCGTCTCCTTCCTAGCTCTTGTCCGTTTCCTTCCTAGCTCTTGTCCGTTTCCTTCCTAGCTCTTGTCCGTCTCCTTCCTAGCTCTTGTCCGTCTGTCCGTCTCCTTCCTAGCTCTTGTCCGTCTGTCCGTCTCCTTCCTAGCTCTTGTCCGTCTGTCCGTCTCCTTCCTAGCTCTTGTCCGTCTGTCCGTCTCCTTCCTAGCTCTTGTCCGTCTCCTTCCTAGCTCTTGTCCGTCTGTCCATCTCCTTCCTAGCTCTTGTCCGTCTCCTTCCTAGCTCTTGTCCGTCTGTCCGTCTCCTTCCTAGCTCTTGTCCGTCTCCTTCCTAGCTCTTGTCCGTCTGTCCGTCTCCTTCCTAGCTCTTGTCCGTCTCCTTCCTAGCTCTTGTCCGTCTGTCCGTCTCCTTCCTAGCTCTTGTCCGTCTCCTTCCTAGCTCTTGTCCGTCTGTCCGTCTCCTTCCTAGCTCTTGTCCGTCTCCTTCCTAGCTCTTGTCCGTCTGTCCGTCTCCTTCCTAGCTCTTGTCCGTCTCCTTCCTAGCTCTTGTCCGTCTGTCCGTCTCCTTCCTAGCTCTTGTCCGTCTCCTTCCTAGCTCTTGTCCGTCTGTCCGTCTCCTTCCTAGCTCTTGTCCATCTGTCTCCTTCCCAGCTGTTGCTGGATCAATTGCGGCGGGAAGGGGGCAGTTCAGACCTCATAACTAGACTTGGATGATGTGGTACAAAGTACTAAATGTACTATATCCCATAGGGGACAGAATAGGGAAAACTCATATAATGGTAGACCTTTTCAAGCTCTCCTGTCCTTGCCTCTTTACCGATCACTGTTGGTGTGAAGCCCCTTCTCATTCATCATTTGTATTTCTCTTTTTGCAGAGTGACTCCAGAGACACATGTGGTTGGGATAAAGTGATGGTGGAGCACGTTATTACCCGGGACCCGCTGGCAGCGGATTTGAAATGTAGCCTCTTCATGTCTGCCCTGAGGAGCTATAAAAGAGACTCGGTCCTGCGGCCGTTCCCTCCCTTCTATGCCAGCGACCAGCAAAAGGATTTCGATGCATTGGTAGGAAATCACAACTGAAATGAGTTCCTATTATTTCCCGGGATCTCCGCTTTATCGCAGATGTTTATTTCTGATTCGTTCCAGATCTTTTCCCAAAAAACATTTGTCAATATGCCTCACTGCTCCCTGAAAATTGGGGAAAAAGTAAAAAAAAATAAAAAATTTATAAATGTGATGATATTAAAAGCCACTTCAAGACCACAATACATATACAGGCATACCCCGCTTTACGGACACTCACTTTACGTACACTCGCGAGTACGGACATGCCGGCGAGTGTACGTAAAGTGTCTCACAAGTACAAATATTCCCACGCCGTGCACCCGCATTAGACGGAACTGAAGTTCTGAGCACTTAGCCTGCCCAGTTCCAGTGTGCTCTTTCTGTATCCTGGCTGCCTCCCCACCTCCGGTGACATCACATCCCCTCAGGCTTCCCTGTCAGCCACAGAATGCCATCCAGCCTCTCAATAGCACTGTCCTTTGTGCACACCGCGATGTCCGGGGGATGGATTGGAGCGGCCCCCCTTGCATCAGATGAGCTTATTTACATGTGAGTGTACCCCTGATGCCCCCACTAAAGCCCCTGGCACCCCCACTACAGCCTAGAAGTGAAAAAAGGCATTGCTTCACTTTAAGTACATTTTCGTTTTACATCAATGCTCTGGTCCCGTTGTGTACTTAAAAGTGGGGTATGCCTGTACACACTATTACCAAAAGTATTGGGACGCATGTCTTTACACGCACATGAACTTTAATGCAGAGTTTGACAAATTTGCTTGGAATCTAGGAGCCAGCTAAAAAAGTTAGGAGCCAGAAAACGCGCCCCGTCCCGACGAGCTCGCACGCAGAAGTGAACGCATACGTGAGTAGCGCCCACATATTTAAACGGTATTCAAACCACACGTGAGGTATCGCCGCGATCGTTAGAGCGAGAGCAATAATTCTAGCTCTAGACCTCCCTCTGTAACTCAAAACATGCAACCCGTAGATTTTTTTTAAACGTCGCCTATGGAGATTTTAAAGGGTAAAAATTTGTCGCCATTCCACGAGCGGAAGCGTGACATGTTGGGTATCAATTTACTCGGCGTAACATTATCTTTCGCAATAAAAAAATTGTGCGCTTGTAAGACCGCTGCGGAAATACGGCGTGAAAGAAAGTAGTGCAACGATCACCATTTTATTCTCTAGGGTGTTAGAATAAAAAATATATATATATATATAGCCAGATTCAGAGAGGTTTACGCCGGCGTATCAGTAGATACGCCGTCATAACTCTGAATCTGCGCCGTCGTAAATTTAAGTGTATTCTCAAATTGAGATACACTTAAATCTAGCTAAGATATGACTGCGGGCGCTGTCGTATCTTAGCTGTCTATTTAGGCCGGCCGCTAGGGGAGTGAACGCTGATTTACGCCTAGAATGCGTAAATCAGCGAGATACGCCTATTCACGAATGTATGCTTGCCCGTCACAGTAAAGATACGCCGTTTATGTAAGGCGTTTTCAGGCGTAAAGTTAGTCCACCAAAAAGCTGGCCCAGCCAATGTTAAGTATGGACGTCGGTCCCGCGTCAAATTTTTACGTCGTTTGCGTAAGTCGTCCGTGAATGGGGCTGGGCGTAATTTACGTTCACGTTGAAACCAATGAGTCTTTGCAGCGTAATTTGGAGCATGCGCACTGGGATACGTCCACGGACGGCGCATGCGCTGTTCGCTAAAAATGTCATTTACGTGGGGTCACGATTCATTAGCATAAAACAAGCCCACCTCTTCACAATTTGAATTAGGTGCGCTTACGCCGGCACATTTACGCTACGCCACCGTAACTTAGGACGCAAGTGCTTTGTGAATACAGCACTTGCCTCTCTAACTTGCGGCGGCGTATCGTATATGAGATACGCTACAGCTGCCTAACGTTAGGCGCGTCTTTTTGAATCCAGCTATCAATGTTTAGGGGTTCTAAATAGAGGGAAGGAGATGGCAGTGAAAATAGTGAAAGATTACACATTAGAAAGCTGTTTAACTTGTAATGCCAACGGCCACCACCAGATGGCGCCAGCTCACAGAAGGAAGAGCTTGGGACTTCACAAGGCCGCAAAGCCGCGGCCTCATTTACCGGCCGTCGCAGGAGGTGGGGGCGCACAGAGACACAGGATCCTGTGCCTCCGTGCGCCCCCGCCGCGGCCGGCAATTGAGGCCGCGGCCTTGTAGGCCGCAAAGCTGCAGCCTCAATTACCGGCCGCCGCGGGCGCCAGGTCACAATTTCTTGTCGCAATTGCGACCTGGCGCCTGGATTTTGTCGACCCCCTGCTTTAATGGCATCCCAGTCTTAGTCCGTATGGTTAAATTTTGAGTTGGCCCCGCCCTTTGCAGCTATAACAGCTTCAACTCTTCTAGGAAGGCCGTCCACAAGGTTTAGGAGTGTGTCTATGGGAATGTTTGACCGTTCGAACATTTGATTTTTTTTTTCTTGTGCACGCCTCGTGTTGTACTCGTGTATTTTCCAGCATCTAATTAATGTTGATGTCTTCTTAGATCGGTGACACGGACACCCTGCCCAGCCTGCAAGAATTCCTCAGGAACAAGACAAAGGTAGATCGGAAAGTCCTGGATCTGCTGAGCTGGGTATTGTCAGAGAAACTCTTCACCATAAAAGGCCTTAAAAAGGAGAAGGTGAGATGATCGATCAGAAAATGTCAGGTCCCTAGAATTGATACTATTAACCACTTAAGCCCCGGACCAAAATGCAGCTAAAGGCCCAGGCCAGGTTTTGGCGATTCGGCACTGCGTCGCTTTAACAGACAATTGCGCGGTCGTGCGACGTGGCTCCCAAACAAAATTGGCGTCCTTTTTTTCCCACAAATAGAGCTTTCTTTTGGTGGTATTTGATCACCTCTGCGGTTTTTATTTTTTGCGCTATAAACAAAAATAGAGCGACAGTTTTAAAAAAAAAATCAATATTTTTTACTTTTTGCTATAATAAATATACCCCAAAAACATATATAATTTTTTTTTTCCCCTCAGTTTAGGCCGATACGTATTCTTCTACCTATTTTTGGTAAAAAAAAATCGCAATAAGCGTTTATCGATTGGTTTGCGCAACATTTATAGCATTTACAATATAGGCAATAGTTTTTTGCATTTTTATTAATATTTTTTTTTTTTTACTACTAATGGCGGCGATCAGCGTTTTTTTTTTTTTTTTTTTTTTTTGTGACTGCGACATTATGGCGGACACTTCGGACAATTTTGACACATTTTTGGGACCATTGTCATTTTCACAGCAAAAAATGCATTTAAATTGCATTGTTTATTGTGAAAATGACAGTTGCAGTTTGGGAGTTAACCACAGGGGGCGCTGAAGGAGTTAGGGTTCACCTAGTGTGTGTTTACAACTGTAGGGGGGGTGTGGCTGTAGGTGTGACGTCATCGATCGAGTCTCCCTATAAAAGGGATCACTCGATCGATGCAGCCGCCACAGTGAAGCACGGGGAAGCTATGTTTACATATGGCTCTCCCCGTTCTTCAGCTCCGGGGAGCGATCGCGAGAGGGCGGCTAGAAACGAATAGCCGCGCCCTCATTCCGGATCGCTCCCACGGAAGAACTGACCGCCGCATGTACCAGGGGGGGGGGTCCCGATCCCCGACCCCCGACCCCCGGAAAGGCATGGACGTACAAGTACGCCCATCTGCCTGTACGTGTCATTCTGTGGACGTACATATACATGCGGCGGTCGTTAAGTGGTTAAATGGCCAACTGCCGATTACACTTAACATTCTTGGGGGGGGGGGGGGGGGGCAGACTGATATTTTCAAGTAATTTCTAAGGATTAAGGGCCAGTTCACACCACATGCAGTCCAGTGCGTTTTTTTTACTGCATCAAAAAACGCATGGAGAGTAGGTTATAGTGTTTTCAATGGCATAGTTCACACCAGTGCGGTCAGTTCCAGTAAGTTCCTGTTCCAAAAAAAGTAGAACATGCTGCATTTTTCCTGCACTGGACTGTACTTGAACGCTGTAAAACGCACCCAAAACGCACTGGAATGCTCCTAAATTCACCAGAAACTCAGTGGAACACACTTGTCCTTATTTACCCTGGGTTCACACTGATGCGATGCATCAACCAGCGCGATTCCAGTGCCGGTTCCCGCGTCGCTCCTCTCCCGCATATAGTTCACGCTGCCTTCTGCGAGCCGCTGCAGGTGTCATTAACAAAGTTAACACCACATGCAGTCGGTGTTAACACCCCCAGTTTAATTCACAGATCGCAGTGCGAACTCGCACAGGAATCGGATCGCATAGGTGAGAACATCCATGCGTTCCGATTTAAAGTGCGGGGAAAATACAAGTCCCTGCGCTATTTTCTGTGAGAATCAAATGCGAGTTCAGCCATACAACCAGGACCGCCATCAGAGGGGTACAGGCAGTACACCTGTAAGGGGCCCGGATGGCAACCCCCCTTTTTTTTATTTTATTTTTTTATGAAAAAAAAATATTATTTTAATATATTTTTATTTTATTTTTTATTAAAGGGCCAACTTTTTTTTTTTTAGGGGTCAGGAGATCCACAGGGCCCTGGATGACAACCCCCCCTTTTTTTATAAAAAAAATATCTTTTTTTTTTATATATTTTATTTCTTTTATTTTTTATATATATATTATTATTATTATTAAAGGGCCCAGATGGCAACCCCCCTTTTTTTTTTAAAGGGCCCAGAGGTCCCCAGGGCCCTGGATGGCAACCCCCCCCTTTTTTTTTATAAATGTTTATTTTTATTTTTTTTATATTTATTTATTTATTTATTTATTTATTTTTTTTATTAAAGGGCCCAGAGTTTTTTTTTTTTTATTAAAGGGCCCAGAGGTTCCAGATGTCAACCCCCCCCCCTTTTTTTTTTTTTCTAAAAAAAAAAAAATTGTGTGCACATTATATATATATATTATTATTAAAGGGCCCAGGGCCCCAAATGACGACCCCCCTTTTTAAAAATAAATACATTTAAATATATATATTTTTTCTTTTTATTAAAGGGCCCAGCCAGAGGTCCCCAGGGCCCCAGATGGCTACCCCCCTTTTTTATATATATTTTTCTTTATTTCTTATTTTTTTGTAAAGGCCAACCCCTCCCCCTCCCCCCCTGCTTCTCAATTCGTGGCAGCCTCCCCACTTCTCAATTTCAGGCGGCAGCACCCCCCCCCCCGGTTCTCTTCTCCAGGGGGCCCATGCCTGAAGCTGTGTAAGGGGCCCCATAATTCCTGTTGGCGGCCCTGCTTACAACTGTATGGCTGAACTCGTATTGCTCAGAGATAACATGTGATCGGCACATGCGGTGCGGGTGCGAATCACATGCGATCTTTGAGATAGCAGCAGTGTGAACCCAGGCTGAAGGTTAAGAAAAAGGAAGGGGGGGGGGAAAGCACTGGACCGCATCAAAAACTTCTCCTGAACTTCAAAAAGTTCATTACAGGAGTAGATGTGTGAATGCGGCATAACACGTATTTGTGAATGAATGCTCTTTTGGGTTAATAGAATTGTTACCATTTGCGGTGTAATCTTTCATACAAACTTGTGTCTGTGGATAGCCTAGACCAGTGTTTCTCAACCAAGGTGTCACTTGGGATCCCCCCCAGCCCCCCCGGGGTGCCACGAGCACGAGACTTTGTTTGCTCTGGATCACAGATGGATGTATGGGGGACTCAGATGTGATAGGGAAACTTTGCCATGGGTGTACTCTAATGGGATGGGAGGCTGTCGTGTATAGAGGGGACTCTGATGTGATGGGAGGGAGGCTTCTGACTCGATGCTAAGAGTACTGTATGGTAATGGGAGGCCTTTGATGTACAAGGGGGACTTTGTTGTGATGGGCACCCCAGAAGTTAGGACCTCTGATGCGATGGAGGAGGGAGGGCTCAGATATGGGGGAACCTTTGATGTGAAGGGAGACATTGATGTGATGGGGGGGGCCTCTGATGTTAAGGGGTGACTGTCTGATGTTAAGGGAGACATTAATATTATGGGGGGATCTCTGATGTGATGGGGTAACCTCTGATGTTAAGGAAAACATTGATGTGATGGGAGGACCTCTAATGTGAAGGAAAATGATGTGATGGGGGGGGGGGGGCCTCTGATCTGAAGGGGGACTTCTGTGAATTCCATTAAGATTGTTGTGTGCATTGTCCCAGGCTCAGGGGACCTCTGATGTGATGGGGGGACCTCTGATGTGATGGGGGGGACCTCTGATGTGATGGGGGGACCTCTGATGTGATGGGGGACCTCTGATGTGATGGGGGGAACTCTCATGTGATGGGAGGGGGGCTCTGATGTAAAGGGAGGACTGTCTGATGTTAGGGTTGACATTTATGTTAAGGGAGGACCTCTGATTTCATGGGGGGGACCTCTGATGTGAAGGAAAACATTGATGTGAAGGGGAGGACTGTCTGATGTGAAGGTGAGGACTATCTGATGTGAAGGTGAGGACCTTGGATGTGAGGGGAGGACTGTCTGATGTGCTGTGGGGGACCTCTGATGTTAAGGGAGACATTGATATTATGGGGGCATCTTTGATGTGATGGGGTAACCACTGATGTGAAGGAAAACATTAATGTGATGGGGGGACCTCTGATGTGATGGGAGGACCTCTGATGTGATGGGAGGACCTCTGATGTGATGAGAGGACCTCTGATGTGATGAGAGGACCTCTGATGTGATGAGAGGACCTCTGATGTGATGAGAGGACCTCTGATGTGATGAGAGGACCTCTGATGTGATGAGAGGACCTCTGATGTGATGGGAGGACCTCTGATGTGATGGGAGGACCTCTGATGTGATGGGAGGACCTCTGATGTGATGGGAGGACCTATAATGGGATGGGAGGACCTATAATGTGATGGGAGACCCTCTGATGTGATGGGAGGCCCTCTGATGTGATGGGATTGAGGACCTCTGATGTGATGGGATTGAGGACCTCTGATGGGATTGAGGACCTCTGATCTGAAGGGGGATTCCCCTGAAGTTAATTCCATCAGGGTGGTTGTGTGCATTGTCCCAGGTTCAGGTTTACCATTAGTAAGTACGATTTATGTTTTTTTACATTTTAGACGGGGGGAGTGCCTCAAGATTTTGCATACTTAAAAAAGGAGTGCTGCCACTGACAAAGGGTTGGAAAACACTCGTCTATATAAAAGGGGTGCTGCCACTGACAAAGGGTTGGAAAACACTCGTCTATATAAAAGGGGTGCTGCCACTGACAAAGGGTTGGAAAACACTGGTCTATATAAAAGGGGTGCTGCCCCTGACAAAGGGTTGGAAAACACTCGTCTATATAAAAGGGGTGCTGCCACTGACAAAGGGTTGGAAAACACTGGTCTATATAAAAGGGGTGCTGCCACTGACAAAAGGTTGGAAAACACTGGTCTATATAAAAGGGGTGCTGCCACTGACAAAAGGTTGGAAAACATTGGTCTATATAAAAGGGGTGCTGCCACTGACAAAGGGTTGGAAAACACTGGTCTATATAAAAGGGGTGCTGCCACTGACAAAGGGTTGGAAAACGCTGGTCTATATAAAAGGGGTGCTGCCACTGACAAAGGGTTGGAAAACATTGGTCTATATAAAAGGGGTGCTGCCACTGACAAAGGGTTGGAAAACACTGGTCTATATAAAAGGGGTGCTGCCACTGACAAAGGGTTGGAAAACGCTGGTCTATATAAAAGGGGTGCTGCCACTGACAAAGGGTTGGAAAACACTGGTCTATATAAAAGGGGTGCTGCCCCTGACAAAGGGTTGGAAAACACTCGTCTATATAAAAGGGGTGCTGCCACTGACAAAGGGTTGGAAAACACTGGTCTATATAAAAGGGGTGCTGCCACTGACAAAAGGTTGGAAAACACTGGTCTATATAAAAGGGGTGCTGCCACTGACAAAAGGTTGGAAAACATTGGTCTATATAAAAGGGGTGCTGCCACTGACAAAGGGTTGGAAAACACTGGTCTATATAAAAGGGGTGCTGCCACTGACAAAGGGTTGGAAAACGCTGGTCTATATAAAAGGGGTGCTGCCACTGACAAAGGGTTGGAAAACATTGGTCTATATAAAAGGGGTGCTGCCACTGACAAAGGGTTGGAAAACACTGGTCTATATAAAAGGGGTGCTGCCACTGACAAAGGGTTGGAAAACGCTGGTCTATATAAAAGGGGTGCTGCCACTGACAAAGGGTTGGAAAACGCTGGTCTATATAAAAGGGGTGCTGCCACTGACAAAGGGTTGGAAAACGCTGGTCTATATAAAAGGGGTGCTGCCACTGACAAAGGGTTGGAAAACACTGGTCTATATAAAAGGGGTGCTGCCACTGACAAAGGGTTGGAAAACACTGGTCTATATAAAAGGGGTGCTGCCACTGACAAAGGGTTGGAAAACACTGGTCTATATAAAAGGGGTGCTGCCACTGACAAAGGGTTGGAAAACACTGGTCTATATAAAAGGGGTGCTGCCACTGACAAAGGGTTGGAAAACACTGGTCTATATAAAAGGGGTGCTGCCACTGACAAAGGGTTGGAAAACACTGGTCTATATAAAAGGGGTGCTGCCACTGACAGAGGGTTGGAAAACACTGGTCTGGACTACCTCTCATGTAATTATAAGATTAATGTAAGAAATCTCTTTTATATGTCATACTTGCTCCTCCACCTCCCTGTTCTACAGCAAACATCAGGAGAGGAGTGATGGAGAGAACAAGGTGGTGTACACAGGCTATAATGAAGGTCAGCCAGTACAATGTACATACAGTAGGTAACAAAAGCTGCTATTGTTGTAACTGGAATAGATCCTGGACATGCAAATCTGTTAATGACAGTACATAGAGCTTTATTATGCTTTGGCTTTGCAGTGTGTGCTTATTTCTGACTGTAGTAAGTCATAACCTCTATGTATATCCAGCGGTGGGGGCGGGGGGGGGGGGCGTCATGTCTGTACTAACCATATTGAAAACTCACCCCAGCCTTATATTAAGGCTGCCCTTCCCTTGCTGTTTTTAGTTTGAGGAGGTCCAAGCCTTGCCAGGTTCTCCCACTCTTGCTCTGCCCACTCCTGACTTCCTGTTTGAAATAGAATACTGCGAGAAGCTGAACGCCAAGTTCCAGGAGACGCGTGGAGAGAGAGACGTCATTTATGCTTTGCATGGCAGCCGGCTGGAGAATTTCCACTCCATACTGCACAATGGCTTGCACTGTCACCTCAACAAGGTGAGGCATGGTAATGGTTCCAGGTCACTAAAATATGTGTGTATAAGTATGCAGTAACTCCAGCACTAAAGCAGCACTGGTTGGCTATGTACTGGTAGATTTTTATTTTTTCGTTCAGCCTGCAGGTTAAATGAAAAAACACTAAGGCCCAGATTCACAGAGAGCAAGGCGCACATTACGCCGCCGTAGAGCAAACACCGTACGCCACGCCAACGCAGCGCGGAGAGGCAAGCATTGCATTCAGCAAGCCAGTGCTCCCAACGCTGCGCCAGCGTGGCGTGGGTTTAGAAGGCGCGCGCCGGCGTAGGTGGAAGTGGGCGTGAACCCATGCAAATGAGGCGTGACCCCATGCAAATGATGGGCCGAGCGCCAGACGGGTACGTATCGCGAACTGCGCATGCGCCGTGACATGGATGCATGCACAGCACCCCCCTGCGCCTGTTCACAACCACGCCGGCACAACTGCCTAAGCTACGCAGGATCACCGCGTACACCGTGAACATAACGTACGCCTAACCAGACACACGTCCAACGCACAATACGCCGGCTTGTGTTCCCTGGTGCAGGCCTGTGCATGTCTGTTGCCGGGTTGCATCTCATTTATGGGGAATAACTTTACGCCGGACGTACAACTTACGCGCATCTTGCGTAGCATGCGCCGGGCACAAGCACGTTCGTGAATCGGCGTATTTCCCTCATTTGCATGTTTGAAAGGCTAATCAACGGGAGCAGCACCATGCGCCCAGCCCATATGTGTGCCCACCCTACGACGGCGTGTGCAAGCTACGTCGGCGGGGTGTAGCCTGTTTTTAGGCGCATGTTGGTTTGTGGGTTTGCCGCACACATATGCTGGCGCACATTTGCACTTACGTCGGCGTAACGTGTTATACGTCGGCGTAAGTGCTTTGTGAATCTGGGCCTAGAAGGTTCAGATGGGTTGATCTCCTGCTGTGCCTATTGTATTTTAAACAACTGTTTCCACCAGCAAAAAATGTTTTGAATTTTTTGGTGTGCTGTAGCTCCACCCAAGGCTAAAGCCCAATTTATTGGCATTCCTATGGGGGGGATAGTTGAGCCCCAGCCTCCTTTCTAAGCTGACTGTTATGAATGATCACTCAGCACTGGCGAGACTGAGTGATAAAGCTACCGGCTCCTCGTAAACATATGGGGCAAGGACAGATCTATCACACAGCCCTGGTTGTTTATTCATAGTTGTAAATGATCAGTCAATGCTGCAGCTGATGTATCTGCTGGCTTCTAGTAAACATACATGGCCCCCGGCAGACCTATCACACAGCCCCAGTAGTTCTGACTGTTCATTCACTGGCTCCACCGGCCAACAATTTTCTGCCCAGCTTCTTTGAATTCTCAGTGGAGGGATGTAAGCCGGTAGGCGGCTGACTGAGACATTTAGGTACCGTATTTATTGGGATAAAGCACACACCGGCGTATAGCGAGTACCCCAAACCTAGAAGGGAATTTTAGGGGAAAAAAATGAAATACCGTATTTATCGGCGTATACCGCGCACTTTTTTTCCCGCGCTTAGTTTGAATGCCTGCGCGACATATACCGAGCGCAGTACACTCGGGTACATTCGGCCAGACTCGGCGTTCGCTCGTAGTCACGCTCTGTGACGTTTATGCGTGAGAAGCCGAGCGTGGCTGAATATATCCGAGTGTACTGCGCTCGGTATATGTCGGCGGAGGCTTCAAACTGAGCGTGGAAGCGGAGATTCGACACAGAGACAGCGCGGGAGAACACCACCGAGGCCGCAGACGGACGCCGCACCGGACGAGGACGCCGTAAGTAGTAAAATTTAATAAAAAACATTTTTTACAGGATTTTAGGGTCAACATTAGGGGTGCGCGCTATACGCCGGAGCGCGCAATACCCCGATAAATACGGTACTTACAGTTTGAATGCCTCTCGTCGGGGTCTTGCCCGGCGTCCATCGGCGGCCTTGTCCGGTCCGGCGTCGGTCTGCGGCCTTGGTGGTGTCCTCCCCGCTTCTCCCGCGCTGAGCGCCGCCGCCGACATATACCGAGCGCAGTACACTCGGCTAGGCTCTGCCACGCTCGGCTCCTCTCGCATAAAGGCTAGGAGGCAGGAAAGGGCGTGACTGCGAGCGGAGCCGAGCTTAGCTGTGTGTACCCGAGTGTACTGCACTCGGTATATGTCGGCAGCGGAGCTCAGACAGCGCGGATCGGCGTATAACGCGCACCCACGATTTTCCCCTGATTTTAAGGGGAAAAAAGTGCGCGTTATACGCCGATAAATACGGTAGCTAATTGTCACATTTTATCTTTTACAGTGCCTCTGCAGTGCAACTATATAGACTGGCTCTGGACGGGGCCCTGCCCCCTCCTGCCCTACTACCTGTTGGTTGGTGGGGCTGCCCATTACAGTGTTGTACCAGTAGTAAATCATATTGAATGGGAGGTAGGAGTCAGGGCCACAGTCAGCAACTGGGAAGTTCGCAGCTAGAGATTCACCCTCTATTTCTCCTGTTGTTTAGTATTATTTTTATTGCTGAAAGTAAAAGAAAATCACAAATTTTGGGTTGTCCCCAGAAAAGTAATAGAGGAGAAATCTTCCAATGAGGACACTAGATCTGGTGTCCCTGAATCCCTGCAGGGATTTCCTCTAACTTCCTGTTTGGTTATGGGACAGGACGTGAAGGGAAATCTCCCCAATGGGACATAGATGGCAAAAAATAAACTGTGACAGGGGTTATAACCCTCCCTTGCTCTATCCAAAATAATTAAAAAACAATTGTCTATAGTTGTACTTTAAAGCGGGAGTTCACCCATTTATTAAATTTTTTTTGTTTTCCCCTTAGATTCCTGCTCATTCGGTCTAGGGGAATCGGCTATTTGTTTTAAAATATGAGCTGTACTTACCGTTTTCGAGATGCATCTTCTCCGTCACTTCCGGTTATGGGTCTTCGGGAGCGGGCGTTCCTTCTTGATTGACAGTCTTCCGAGAGGCTTCCGACGGTCGCATCCATCGCGTCACTCGTAGCCGAAAGAAGCCGAACGTCGGTGCATCTCTATACTGCGCCTGCGCACCGACGTTCGGCTTCTTTCGGAAAATCGTGACGCGATGGATGCGACCGTCGGAAGCCTCTCGGAAGACTGTCAATCAAGAAGGAACGCCCAGTCCCGCAGCCCATACCCGGAAGCGGCGGAGAGGATGCATCTCGTAAACGGGTAAGTACTGCTCATATTTTAAAACAACTAGCCGATTCCCCTAGAGAAAACGAGCATGAAGCTAAGGGGAAAATGTGTTCTCTATGGGTGAACCTCCGCTTTAATGCTTGTGTTTACCCGGAGTGTGTCGTTATCGCAAATTCTGTGATTCTCCATTTCTTGCAGACATCTCTGTTTGGAGAAGGGACCTACCTGACCAGTGACCTGAGTCTGGCTCTCCTGTATAGCCCCCATGGACACGGGTGGACTCATAGTTTCCTAGGCTCTGTGCTGAGCTGCGTTGCCGTGTGTGAGATGATCGATCATCCGGATGTCAAGTGTCAGATCAAGAAAAAAGGTGAGGAAGCTCAGTTGGGTGCCGTATGTATACCTTTATAGGAGCTTTCTAAGGTTTCTACCGCAATTTTACATCTGCATCTGTAAAAACAAATTCATGTTTTTTTGTCCTTTTATTGAACGTGTCTTGCAGAGCTGTATGATGAACTGAGCATTTTAAAACAGCCCTCAAAAAATCCACTCGCCTGCTCGCATTTTGCGAGGGGATTTTGAGAGGGGGCGAGTGTGGGCTGCCTGGGAGCGGAGGGGGGGGTGCGAGCATCGCCGTCGGCCCGGGTTGTATTGCCTTTGTCTCAGCGATCGTAGGGGATGAGAGGGTAGAGCCTCCGCTGCCTGGCTGATTTGAGCGCTGGGGAACATGACGGCTTTCTTTACAATAGCCGTGTGTTTCCCCGCCGTGCGGCGCTATATACATCCCCTCCCCCTTGTCTGGGCACTTTGATAGACAGATCACCGTCCAATCCTGGGACAACGATCTGTCTATCAAAGTTCCCCCGGACAAGGGGGAGGGGGGGCTGTATATGGCGCTGCATGGCGGGGAAACACACAGCTATTGTAAGGAAAGCTGTCATGTTCCCCAGCGCTCAAATCAGCCAGGCAGCGGCGGCGGCTCTCCCCTCTCATCCCCTACTATCGCTGAAACTGGGGGGGGGGGGGAACACATGCTGAAACTGGGGACACAGGCTGAAACTGGAAACACAGGCTGCACTGAGGACCGGCACACAGGCTGCACTGGCAGACACAGACAGGCTGCATTTTGAGTATGGATAAAGTTGTTGTTCATTTTTATAACTTAATTCTGCATAGAACATTTAAGTGTAATTTCATGAGAGAATATGAGGGCGTGTTTAGGGGCGGGATTAGGGGCAGGGTAGGAGTTGGGCGGGGCAACTGGTGGCGAGTAACCCTTGAGGCCTGGCTAGTAGCTCAGGACTTAACATTTTGAGCCCTGATTTTAAATATACCTCTGTACAGTGGCTTGGTGGTTAGCACTTCTGCAATGCAGCACTGGGGTCCTCAGTTCAAATCTAGAGCCAGGACACGATCTGCATGGCGTTTTGTATGTTCTCCCTGTGCTTTTTGTGGGTTTGCTCTAGGCCAGTGATGGCGAACCTTGGCACCCCAGATGTTTTGAAACTACAGTATATATACTTGAGTATTAGCCGACCCGAGTATAAGCTGCGGCACCTAATTTTACCACAAAAAAAATGGGAAAACGTATTGACTCGAGTATAAACCTAGGGTGAGAATGCAGCAGCTACTGTAAGCGGAAAAGAGGGTCAACAATACCCATTTGCAGCTTCACTGTGTCCATTTGCATGCCTCACTGTGCCCATTGCAACCTCACTGTGCCCATTGCAACCTCACTGTGCCCATTGCAGCGTACCTAAAATTCTTGACAGGCGTCCATTTTTTAAAACTCACGGCTTTCTCCTGGTCTCGTCCCGTTCCGTGATAGGCTTTTGACACTGTGTTCAGTGTTCCGCCAAATCCTCGGACAAGAGAAGGTCCGTGTTTGGTGGAACACTGAACACAGTGGCCCGGATTCAGATAGAGATACGGCGGCGTATCTCCCGTCGGTCGTATCTATGCGGCTGATTCATAGAATCAGGTTCCGCATAGATCTCCCTAAGATCCGACAGCACAGGTGTAAGTGACTTACACCGTCGGATCTTAAGCTGCAATTCCAGGCCGGCCGCTAGGTGGCATTTTCATTTTTTACACGTGACGAATATGCAAATGAGGATTTCCGCCGATTCAGAAACGAACGCCCGCCCGTCGCTTTTTTTTACGTCGCTTGCGTTCGCCTTTTTCCGGCGTGTAGTTACCCCTGCTATGTGAGGGGTATCCTATGTTAAGTATGGCCGTCGTTCCCGCGCCGAGTTTTGAATTTTTACGTCGTTTGCGTAAGTCGATTCAGAAAAGAGCTGGACGCAAGTTACACTCACGCCGAAACCAATGACGTCCTAGCGACGTCATTTGGAGCAATGCACGCTGGGAAAATTCGCGGACGGCGCATGCGCTGTTCGATCGGCGCGGGGACGCACCTGATTTAAATTGTAGACGCCCCTAGCCGCGGAATTTGAATTCCGCCGGGGGATTTATGATACGCCGCCGCAAGTTTTGAGGTAAGTGCTTTCTGAATTAAGCACTCGCCTCAAAAACTTGCGCCGGCGGATCGTAAATCAGGTTACGCGGATCTGAATCCGGCCCACTGTCTGCTGGGAAACTGAGTCTGAGAATGAAAGAATGTCTGTGATAGGCGGAACACTAAACGGTGTCAAAAGCCTATCACGGGAGGGGACGAGACCAGGAGAAAGACGCGAGTTTTAAAAAATGGATGCCCAAGGTACACTGACTCGAGTGTAAGCCGAGAGGGGTATTTTCAGCCCTAAAAAAAAGGGCTGAAAAACTCGGCTTATACTCGAGTATATAAGGTACATTTCCTTTGATACTCATGCACTTTGCAGTGTAGTGGAGCATCATGGGAAATGTAGTTCCAAAACCTCTGGGGTGCCGAGGTTCACCATCACTTCTCTAGGCGCTCCAGTTTTCTCCCACACTCGAAAGACAATCTAAAGACAAACTGGGCACTTAAAGCGGAGGTTCACCCAAAAATGAACAGGCGACAGGAGGAGACACGCCCCCCCTCCCGCCACCATCCGGTGCTTCTCCGGGCTTTCCCGTGCCATCGGAGGCCCGGAGAAAGAATCGTCCGCCGCCGGATGATGACCATAGAGATGTCCGGTGACCAGATGGTCCGCGGATGTAAACAAAGCCGAAATCGCGGCTGGTAAGCATGAGATTTATTTTTTTCCCGATCCCATGCTTTCCAGCCTGGAGGAGAGATGTGGGGTCTTATTGACCACCCCGCCTCTCTCCATAAAGAGGACCTGTCACACTGATTCCTATTACAAGGGATGTTTACATTCCTTGTAATAGGAATAAAAGCGATCAAAAGAAAGTATAAAAGTAAAGTAAAATAACGATTATTTTTTTTTTAAACGCCCCTGTCCCCGGTAGCTCGCGCTCAGAAGCGAACACACACGTAAGTCCCGCCCACATATGTAAACGCCCTTTAACCACTTAAGGACCGCCTCATGTACATATACGTCAGCAGAATGGCACAGACAGGCACATCAACGTATATATACGTGCCCTGCTTGACGTGCGGCGGTCCCCGTGGCTTCAGGAGCGATCCGGGACGACGGCGCGGCTATTTGTTTATAGCCGCTCCGTCGCGATCGCTCCCCGGAGCTGTAGAACGGGGAGAGCCGTGTGTAAACACGGCTTCCCCGTGCTTCACTGTGTCGGCGCATCGATCGCGTCATTCCCTTTATAGGGAAGACACGATCGATGACGTCATTCCTACAGCCACACCCCCCTACACTAGTAAACACACACAAAGTGATCCCTAAATGTTACAGCGCCCCCTGTGTTTAACTCCCAAACTGCAACTGTCATTTTCACAATAAAGAATGCAATTTAAATGCATTTTTTGCTGTGAAAATGACAATTGTCCCAAAAATGTGTCAAAATTGTCCGAAGTGTCCGCCATAATGTCGCAGTCACGAAAAAAAACGCTGATCGCCGCCATTAGTAGTAAAAAAATAAAAATAAATAAAAATGCAAAAAAACTATCCCCTATTTTGTAAACGCTATAAATTTTGCGCAAACCAACCGATAAACGATTATTGCGATTTTTTTTTTTACCAAAAATAGGTAGAAGAATACGTATCGGCCTAAACTGAGGGAAAAAAAAATGTTATATATGTTTTTGGGGGATATTTATTATAGCAAAAAGTAAAAAATATTGCATTTTTTTCAAAATTGTCGCTCTATTTTTGTTTATAGCGCAAAAAATAAAAACCGCAGAGGTAATCAAATACCACCAAAAGAAAGCTCTATTTGTGGGGGAAAAAAGACGCTAATTTTGTTTGGGAGCCACGTCGCACGACCGCGCAATTGTCTGTTAAAGCGACGCAGTCCCGAACTGTAAAAACCCCTTGGGTCTTTAGGCAGCATTTTGGTCCGGGGCTTAAGTGGTTAAACCACACATGTGAGGTATCGCTGCGTGCTTTAGAGCGCCAGCAACAATTCTAGCACTAGACCTCCTCTGTAAAGCCTCGTACACACAATCGGATTTCCATCTGACAAATCTGTGGAATTTTGTCCGAAGGGCGGGAACTTGTTCTGCATACAGAAGGCAGAAGTTCTTCATCCAACATTCACAAAACGACGTGTTTTTTTCTGCTCTTTAGCGCCAACCTTTGGGCAACTTCTGCCTTATGGTTAGGTACTACAGGAGAGTCAGGACGCTCTCTACGTTGCAGATAGAGAAAGGAGCTGTGTGTTAGTAGGCGTCCTGACTCTCCTGAAGTCCAAGGGAGGGGGCGAGCATGACACTCCACACCAGGGAGAAAGCCTTGCATTACTGTGTGGAGTTACAGACAGAAGAACAGGAAGTGAGGATTTCTCAGAAGAAATAAGGACATTTAAAAGCAAAATGGAAGGATGAGGTAAGTGAAGGAGGACGGCACTAAGGTAAAGGAAGATATTTAGGATTTTTTTTTTTTTTTTACTTTTACAACCCCCTTTTAATGTTGTTGCCAGGATGGAAAATTTTAGCAAAAAAATCTGTGTGGTCAAGACCTGCAAATACAGAGTCTTAAATCTTTTCTGCTTCTTCTTAAACACGACACAGATTCGGCGGGTATCGATCGGAAGAGAGCGAGAGCGCGGAACAGCGAGGGAGGAGACGTTCCGCAGAAGTACTTTGTAGTGACCAACAATGAGCTGCTGCGGGTGAAATATCTTCTGGTTTATTCTCAGGAGCAGCCGCAGAGGAGGTAAGTGGCGCAGCTACCGCCTACTACTCTCTCTTCTATTGGGGTTTGTCAAGGAAATGTCTACAATGGCAAAAAATTGTTGTGTTTTGTATGTATTCAATGGCGATGTATGTATTTAACCACTTGCTTACCGGGCACTTAAACCCCCTTCCTGCCCAGACCAATTTTTAGCTTTCAGCGCTGTCACACTTTGAATGAAAATTGCGCGGTCGTACAACACTGTACCCAAATGACCTTTTCATAATTCTTTTTCCCCACAAACAGAGCTTTATTTTGCTGGTATTTGATCACCTCTGCGGTTTTTATTTTTTGTTAAAAGAAAAATTTAAAAGACCAATTAAAAAAAAAAAAAAAAAAAAAAAATATATATATATATATATATATATATATATATATATATATATATATAAGGCGGCACTGGTGGGCACCAATAAGGCGGCACTGAAGGGTATTGATAGGTGGCGCTAATAGGTTTGAACTGATGGGTGGCAGCGATGGGCACTGATGGGTGGCAATAATGGCCACTGATCGGCACTGGTAGGTTACACTGATGGGAAGCATTACTAGGTGGCACTGATGAGGCACTGATTGGCACCACTGGTGGACATAGATAGGTGGCACTGTGGGCATTGATAGGTGGCACTGTGGGCATTGATAGGTGGCACTGTGGGCATTGATAGGTGGCACTGTGGGCATTGATAGGTGGCACTGTGAGCACTCTTCCTCTTCGGGACCGATGTCCCTTGTACACAAGCCGGTGAGATCAGCGTGAGGAGAAAAAAAAAAGACGATTACCGATCCTTTGTTTACATCATGTGATCAGCTGTGATTGGCTGACAGCTGATCACATGGTAAGGGGGCGGGACCGGGCCCTTACACTGATCTGTGATCACCCGAGTCTCGGTGATCACAGCACGCACCGCACACGCCCTGCAGGGGGCACGCGTTGTGTGTGGCAAAGGGGAGGACGTCTATTGATTTTCAGGTCATTCGGCTGCATGCTGTCGTTGTCACACGGGCCTCTAGTGGTTAAAAGGATAAGTTCATCTATTGAAAAAATAAAAAATCAAAATGCTCATTTTTTTGCAGGTCAATGTGCGTTTATTTTTAATTTTTTCCTAAGGAGCCTGCAGAGCATTGCACCCACTATCGGCAATCTCAAGCTTCTGCAGAGTCTCAGTGTAGTTGTCTGTCCGTACCCCAGATACAGGCAGGCAGTTACTGAAGAGCAGGAAGATCAATGAACTTCAGGAGGAGTGGGACTTCCTTTCCCACTTACTCCTCCCACTGAGCGGCTGCTAAGGCGAATAGTCATATTGCCTTTTGGCAGCCCCTCCCTGTAGGCGATCGCCTGCGACACGTGACAGGTCCCAGATGATCGCCTGTCCAATCGGATGGCGCAGCGCTGCTCTCGCATGCGCAGTGGGTGCCCGGCCATGAAGCCGAAAGCGGTCATGGCTAGGTGCCCACACTTAGAATGAAGACGCCGGCCAGAGAGGGGGGGGAGAGGAGAGGAGCGGAGCCCTGGCCGGCGCGTCGCTGGAACGTGGAGCAGGTGAGTGCATGTTTATTAAAAGCCAGCAGCTACACTTTTTGTAGCTGCTGACTTTTAACCACTTAAGGACCGCCTCCTGCACATATATGTCGGCAGAATGGCACGACTGGGCACAAGCACGTACAGGTACGTCCTCTAAGTGCCCAGCCGTGGGTCGCGGGTCATACAACACAGGTACGTGCTGTGCTATTGTCCAGTCCGACAATAGCTCCGGGACCGGCGGACCCGATCGCCGCTGGAGTCCCGCGATCGGTCCCCGGAGCTGAAGAACGGGGAGAGCCGTATGTAAACACAGCTTCCCCGTTCTTCACTGTGGCAGCGTGATCGATCGAGTGATCCCTTTTATAGGGAGACACAATCAATGACGTCACACCTACAGCCACACCCCCCTACAGTTAGAAACACAGATGAGGTCACACTTAACCCCTTCAGCGCCCCCTTGTGGTTAACTCCCAAACTGAAATTGTCATTTTCACAGTAATCAGTGCATTTTAAATGCATTTTTTGCTGTGAAAATGACAATGGTCCCAAAAATGTGTCAAAATTGTCCGAAGTGTCCGTCATAATGTCGCAGTCACGAAAAAAAAAAAAAATCGCTGATCGCCGCCATTAGTAGTAAAATAAAAATAATTAATAAAAATGCAATAAAACTATCCCCCATTTTGTAGGCGCTATAACTTTTGCGCAAACCAATCGATAAACGCTTATTGCGATTTATTTATTTTTTTAACCAAAAATATGTAGAAGAATGCGTATCGGCCTAAACTGAGGGAAAAAAATGTTTTTATATATTTTTGGGGATATTTATTATAGCAAAAAGTAAAAAATATTGCATTTTTTTCAAAATTGTCGCTCTATTTTTGTTTATAGCGCAAAAAATAAAAACCGCAGAGGTGATCAAATACCACCAAAAGAAAGCTCTATTTGTGGGGAAAAAAGGACGTCAATTTTGTTTGGGAGCCACGTCGCAAGATCGCGCAATTGTCAGTTAAAGCGACGCAGTGCCGAATCGCAAAAAGGGGCCAGGTCCTAAGTAGTTAATGGTCTTGCTTTTATCGTTTTTTTAAGCTGGCCATACACTATGCAATCTGATTGTTTTGTTTTTTTCTCGCTCTCTGTATTTCCTTCACACAGGTCCAGGCAGCCATCTTGGTTTTCAAGCCACCGTTTTGCTCTCCTGATGACGCTCTATCTGCTTGTTCTGGTTTTCATCGGTTTAAGTAATTCCAAGACCTTCCTGCATCATTGGAATAGAGTTGTGAGCTGGAGGACTTAAATCTTCTACGTTTCCTATTGAACTTCACCGTAAGCCTTACAAGTTGTGTCTTCCTCTCCTCTCCATCTGTTGAAGAATGGAGACATTCCAGCCGATGCAGGGACGGGACTCATCCTCGGCGTCTCTGACAGCAGCCCCCCCTTTCACACAAATGATTATCATCTGAATCTCGCAGCAATACAGAACTCCAGAGAAGGTGATGGAGCTCTACACCGCGATCACACAAGAAGAAAGAGATCCAATCGTACGCTGTGGCCTTAAAGCCGGGTACACACTATACCAGGGTTCCTCAACTCGCCCCCAACAGGTCACGTTTTCAGGATTTCCCTCAGAAGAAATGGCTGTGGTAATTGCTAATGCCCCTTTCACACTGAGGCGTACTTCAGGCGTTTTAGCGCTAAAAATAGCTCATAAATAACGCCTGAAATACTCCCGGGGGCTTTCACACTGAGGCGATGCGCTGGCGGCAACGCTGTATCCTGGCCTAGGCCAACAAGGCCCAGGTCTACGGCGGCACGTTGCAGGGGGGCAGCGCGGAAAGAGTCCTCCGCCGGCTTCCGCTACACCGTAGTGTAGTGTAGCGCAGGGTTTGACAAATTTGCTTGGAATCTAGGAGCCAGCTAAAAAAGTTAGGAGCCAGAAAACGCGCCCCGTCCCGACGAGCTCGCGCGCAGAAGCGAACACATACGTGAGCAGCGCCCGCATATGTAAACGGTGTTCAAACCACACATGTGAGGTATCGCCGCGATTGGTAGAGCGAGAGCAATAATTCTAGCCCTAGACCTCCTCTGTAACTCAAAACATGCAACCTAAAAATAATTATTTTTCTTTGCGCCGGTGACACCTACAACAATTTCTATTAAAACATGCAACCTGTAGATTTTTTTAAACGTCGCCTATGAAGATTTTAAAGGGTAAAAGTTTGTCGGCATTCCACGAGCGGACGTAATTTTGAAGCGTGACATGTTGGGTATCAATTTACTCGGCGTAACATTATCTTTCATAAAATTAAAAAAAAAAATGGGGATAACTTTACTGTTGTCTTATTTTTTAATTTAAAAAAGTGTAATTTTTTTTCCAAAAAAGTGCGCTTGTAAGACCGCTGCGCAAATACGGCGTGACAGAAAGTATTGCAACGATCGCCATTTTATTCTCTAGGGTGTTAGGATAAAAAAATATATATAATGTTTGGGGGTTCTAATTAGAGGGAAGAAGATGGCAGTGAAAATAGTGAAAAATCACATTAGAATTGCTGTTTAACTTGTAATGCTTAACTTGTAATACCAACGGCTCACCACCAGATGGCGCCACCTTCCAAGCCAAGTCGCCAGGACACTATTTCTAGTCGCCATTGCGACCTGGCGACCGGGATTTGTCGAGCCCTGGTGTAGCGCCAGTCTTATTGGGTGGACTGGGCAGAGAGGCAGAGTAGTCTAGCGCCCCCATAAAGCGGCCGCACTGCTTCCAGTATGTGCTTAAAGTAGAACTATAGGCAACAATTTTATTTTCATTTTGGATAAGGGAAGGTTATAGCCCTGGTCAGTTATTTCTTTACCGAGATTGCAGATATTTCCCTTTACTTCCTGCCCCATAGCCAAACAGGAAGTGAGAGGAAATCTATGCAAATTAAGGGACTCCATTGCCCCCCCCCCCCCCCAACTGCTCAGG